>NC_085866.1:49859142-49989142 GCF_034702125.1 Engraulis encrasicolus
GAGCAATCAATCCCACCCTCCCCATCTCTTCCAACTGTTGTCAACGGGCCAAGAAGCTAACCGCCTAACTGCCACTCTTTGCCCATTTCTCACTCGCTGTTGCTGTGCTGCGTGAGGCAGACTTTCAGACTCTTCCCTGCCATGTTTTTGCAGTGCTGTTGTGACATGAACTGAATACATATTAGCCTGTCTCTCTCCCAAAAAACCCAATTGGTCATCTCAGACAGCTACCTACTGATAATGTTCATTGCTGGGTTGAAAACAAGAGTTGTAATTAGAAACATCCGAGGTTTCTAAGGTCAGTCCCAGGGTGCAGCAGAGGGGGTTATCCTTGTAGACCAGGGGGGGAGCCTTTTTCATTCGAGGGGCCACTTCAAATTACTGCAAGGGCTGTAAAAGTCCTCCAAGGACTGTGCTGTGAAGGCAAACCAGGCATTCCCCCTGCACTTTAGGCCTATAAAGGCAGCCACGCTTACAACAGACCCCACCTTCTCTAGGCCCCCTAAATATAGCTTAATTGTATTGCAAATGGAAATTCTAAGATTCCTTAACAAAATATGTCATATTTCACGTGAAGCTGCAGAACATTAAAATGATGTCGGGGGCCAGATAAAACGGCGTCAAGGGCCACAAAGAGCCCCAAAGACACAAGTTCCCCATTCCTGTTGTAGACCATCCAATCAAACCCAGACTCTCTGGAGAAGAGCATCTGCACCATGGACCCTTAAAAACTATCTTCAAGTTAACCTATGACTATTCTTTAAGTTGATGAGTTTTGTTCTTTGGTAAACTCTACTTAGATTGTACTAAATGGTCGAACCCTCAGACTTGTGTCATGAACATGCCGTCGGCAGGTTCGAGAGAAGGTGCAGGTTCTCAGTCTGCCTGAACAAGCATTATGTGACTGATGTAATTTCAGCTGTCAAATTGTAATGGCTTTCTTTCATTCCGCTAACCTTATGAAGCTGTTTTCTTATAACCATACTCTAGACATGTAGGTCACCTTGTACAAAAACAGTAGGCCACAAGAGCACAAACCTCTGATGTTAACAGAGATGCACTAAGTTCTTTTTTTTGGCTTTGGCATCTTCTTTAAAATAGAGAGATTAGTTCCTCCTTTTAATGTTTCTATGGTGAGGGCCTCAGTGTCTGGCTTAGAAAGAGTAACCACGGTTCAAAGTAGTAGACAAAAATCCCTGACACTGTCGTGTCCAGTATACAGCATTTTAATTGCTCAGAACGTTTCGGCTGTTCACACCTTCTTCAGATGAGATTGGAGAAAGTATCACCCAGAAGCATTCTCTCAGTTAACCACCAATAAGACATCCAACCTCCCAATCCTCTCCTCTTGTTTGTGGCCTGAGCTTCACTGACGCCCCATCTCTATGGAGAAAACAACATTTCCCTGCTGTTCACCTAGGCACAACAACTTTCGAGGGACTTTTACCCATTCAACATCCCGATTGCAAATGTGAAAATGACTTTTGATATGGGCTTTTGCAAAATACTGAAAAAAGTCTGAAAGGGATCCAAGGGGCAAATAAGTTAGGTGGTATGGAGGTGCAGGAACAGTGCTGGGGGGTATGGTGTACAAACTGTGGGTTAAGCTAAACTGACACAGCTATGTATCTGGCCAATGCTACTGGGAGCAAACAAACGGAGTCTGAATGATTTATGAGGCTCAAAAGCGGAGGTATGATTTAATGCCAAACCACATACAGACATGGTGTCCTGAATTTGTGGCGTTCATCCTCAAAACGACCACAATGTAAAAGAAGAACCTCTAGCGAAGAAATTAACTGTAGTGGCATTAGTGCTATTCCTGTATGACACGTTAAGCGTAATAATTTACCAGTGTAAACATATCATTATAATACAAAACATTTCAGTACTGAGCTGGAATAGTCTGCAAAACATTGTCCATTAACAAAGGACTGATTGATGACCTTTTAATATGGTTATTAATAAAACATTTTCTAAAACCACCTAATAAATAAAATGTATGTGTTATGTCTTTGTTCACTTCATTAAATTAAACCAAGAGTCCATTCTCAAGATCTGGACAAAAAAGGTATTGATTTCAGTGATTAAACATGGCTTAGTAGGAAAATACCATTTGTCGAGGACCCAACATGCAACTTCTCTAACTGGGAAAATATAACCCGTTTCAACTTCTGAAGATTTCTGAATCTTTAAAAACAACTCAATAATCTGTTAACAAAGCAGCGATGATAAAGACAAAAGAGAAGTGCCATGGGTGAATGAGTGCACTGGTTGCAGCCACTGTTGTAGCACACAGAGCGCACCATGACGGGCTGTTGTGCTGTGCGCTGGGGCCTGCTCTCGTCAGGAACAACTCTGGCTCCAGCATCTGCTCTCAATTTGCACCAGTGGCCTGGCACAGACTGCAGAATCTCGCTCTCTCTCTTTCTTTTTCCTCTCCCTTTTTCTGTAATCCTCTGTGCATTTCATCGCTGGTTCAAACTGGTCCAAACATCCCTGTGCAGTTCAAGACTGCGTCCAATCAATTGACAATAGAAAATGTAAGATGATTTAGTTTTTTTCTCTTTTTGCCAAGTGTAAAAAACATGTATCAATGGACAGCAAGTGCAACAAATAAAACTGGCCAAGAGGAACATTTTTAGGTGGATGATGCCAACCCCTGCCGGTCCATGAATCCAAACAAGCCGTGCTTGGGAATGACACCCGACATGTGCACGGTGTCAAGGAGCCCAGCTGGGTGCTGTCCATCATTGGGTGTTTTTCTTTTTTTTAATGATGACCATTATTCTCTGGCTGATGCCTCACAAAGTCAATAAAGATGGAGGAGAGCTTCTTCTGGCTCTAACGTAGATTAAGAGAGACACAAAGATAATGGGACGGAGACGGTGAGGGAGACAGATAGAGACAGAAAGAGCGATTGTGAGAGATGGGCAAGAGGACAGGATGGAGAGAGAGGGGGTAGGAGAGAGACGGGGGAAGGAGAGAGAGGGGGAAGGAGAGATGGGGGGGGCATTGAGAGGGAGTGAGGAGGATGGAGAAAAATAGCGAATGAGAAAGAACGAGAGAGAGAGTGAACGAGAGAGAGGGAGAACGAGAGAGAGGGAGAACGAGAGAGAGAGAGAACGAGAGAGAACGGGGGAGCGTGAGAAAGAGATGGATTTAAGAGGTGACGGGGAGCGGGGGAGCATCTGTGTCACAGAGGCTTAGCCTCTAGCATCCACCACTGACCACAGCCAGGCCACCAAGCCACACTACAGACCCAACCACACAGCACCAGGCCAGAGAGAGAGACAGACAGGGACAGAGACAGAGAGAGAACAGTTGTTAACAAGGAAGGGGGTGAGCAGGGAGAAATGAATGAGAGGGATGGAGGAGACTAAAAGACAGATGAAAAAGAACATACAAAAGAAAGACATATATTTTGGATATGGAAGACAAAGACAAGCAACTAGCTAAATATGCAGAAAGACAAACCAATATGATGAACTTGGGATGGAAGCGAACGTGAGAAACTGAAAGGAAAAAAGAAAGGCACACAGAGATCAGCCCATGGGTTGAAAGATGAAGTGAAAAACAGGCCATAACTGGACTGAAGTTACAGGTGCAAAATAATAAACAGATTTAAACTGACACCAGCTCTTTCTCAATGCACTATGCCCACCAGCCCAATGTTCTTGAACATTGAAAACATCTGCTGCTTGCAAACTGATAAAACTAGCACTGCGTCTTTCGTTGTTCACCATAACCTATGACTCTAGAACTGAACCTGAACATAGTTTTTTTTAATGGAATTGCGAACAATAAGTTCACAGTGTGACCAAGCTTGATCCTTCTTCCCATTCAATTCCCTATATTATATTTAAAATAACTGGTTGATTAAAAAAACATGTTTTGTGGTTTCAGAATACAAGGCATCAGATTACACGTCAATCAAGCAAGAAGAGAAATGTTGACAGGCTGGTGTCAAGCAGAACTACTGAAAACACCTCAGAAATGATAGAATTTCTCTCACTCTCTGTGAGTGAGTGAGTGAGTGAGTGAGTGAGTGAGTGAGTGAGTGAGTGAGTGAGTGTGTGTGTGTGTGTGTGTGTGTGTTAGGGGTGGGCGGTAACCGCGGTATAATATCGTGTGCGGTATTTTTTCATCAATGATAGAGATTTTGTCTCATACCGTCTACCGCAATAGAACATTGCGTCCTGTAGATGTAGAGTCATAGTTATAGATTAAAAGTTTAAAAATATGTTTTCAAATGATTTGAATGACAAGAATTCCCACATAGAAGATAAAACAATGTCTGACCAGTCATTTCCAAAAAATAAAATGCAAAAAAATGGTGTTTTGGTCATTTTGCCACAAAACGCTTAATTTTAACATTTTATACACAAATGTACAATACCGTGATATATACCGTGATATATACCGTGGCTAAAATTATACCGAGGTATACATTTTTGGCCATACCGCCCACCCCTAGTGTGTGTGTGTGTGTGTGTGTGTGTGTGTGTGTGCAAGCAGAGGGAATGCGCTGCAACGACCACCAATTTCATCAAGTCGACTACGGACTATGGATTCAGAGACACAGAGAGGGGAAAAGTTCATCTGCCGTCAACGCAGCAGTGGAATGAAACTACCTTAGCCATACAGTATTTCATGGATCACCTTACCCAAAAGAAGTCACTGCAGAATACATGCCATTGCAGACTGGCTAAGCTTATAGCATAGAGATTCAGAGAGAGCCAAAGATAATAGAGCATACAGTAGACTGTATGTGAGTGAGAGCGTGTCTACCCTCCATGTCTCTCATTCACTCACCCAGACAGTGAAGTAAAACAATGGAGGGAGACAAAGATTGAGAAAAAAAATAGATAGAAAGAGAGAAAACAAGAGAGAGATAGAAATACGGTTGCTCAGCCGATTTAAAAAGGAGGAATTTTTTTGGGGCGCTTTTATGACTTGAATGCAGAGAGAGAGAGACGGGCCGGACCCGGGCCGGACTCGAACCAAGGTCACCATCATATGGTACGGTGTCTTAAACGCGCTGCACCACAGCACCCCCAGGAAGCCACTCCTGAAGGAAGAAAGCTGTAGACTCAGGGACACGGCAGGGGACGAATGCAGATCACTGCTACTATGGAACATACTCAGGAGAGGGGGAGGAGGAAGAGAGGGTGATAGAGAAGGAAGAGGAGAAGGAGGAAGATAGGAGTGAAGGAGGTCGAGGGGGAGGAGGAGGAGGAAGAGAGATAGAAATAAAAAACAAGCAAATAAATGGAAGGGAAAAAAATAACAGAAAAAACAAAGAGCGCAAGAAAAAAGAAGTGGACAAAGGAAGAGAGATGGAATGAAAGAATGTATGAAGTAAAGGAAAAAGGACAAAGGGAGAAAAAAAAGTTAGGTAAAGAAAGCAAGAGGGGAGAGCAGGCACTTGCACGCCCCCCACGCAGTCATGGGCAAGCGGTTAGGGCGTCAGACTTGCATCCCATAGGTTGCCGGTTCGACTCCAGACCCGCCTGGTTGGTGGGGGGAGTAATCAACCAGTGCTCTCCCCCATCCTCCTCCATGACTGAGGTACCCTGAGCATGGTACCGTCCCACCGCACTGCTCCCCATGGGGCGCCACTGAAGGCTGCCCCCTTGCACGGGTGAGGCATAAATGCAATTTCGTTGTGTGCAGTGTTCACTTGTGTGCTGTGGAGTGCTGTGTCACAATGACAATGGGAGTTGGAGTTTCCCAATGGGCTTTCACCCCTCAATAATACCCACACACACAAACACACACACGCACACACACACACACCCCTCCAGCTCTGTGCTGCTGCATTTTCCCCAGTGACAGCCAAAGAGCAGAATCACCTTCCTGCGAGATTCATGGAGCCGCACTATTCTACTCTCTTGTTGTTTTTCAAAGAAAGTCAAAGGGAAAACTGCAGAGTAGAGGAAAAGAAGGAGAGAGAGAGAGAGAGGGGCGGGCGAGAGAGAGAGAGAGAGAGAGAGACAGGGATGGGGAGGGGGGAAATGAAAACACATATTTGAAGATTTGACTGTCCAGAGAGGAGCAGAGGTGTGTACACACACACACACACACACACACAATCATACACACATGCACCCTCAAACAAACATCAAGGTGTATACACATTCGCCCAGCATCAGAAGTATTCAAATCAGGCCCTCACACATACGGAGCGCCTATTGAGAGAGCACACACACGCACGCACGCACGCACGCACGCATCCCGAGTACGCGCACACATGCACGCTCAAGAACACACGTAGGCACACTAGCACACACAAACAACCACACACACACAAACTGCTGGTGGAGCATCCAAATCACATTTACTCCCTGCCCATCATCCATCATTCCCACACACAAAAGGCTCACACAGCGGCGACAGCAAACTGCATGGCAACACCCACCCACATGCACAGCACAACACAACACACACACACACACACTAGTAGGCACATTTAAGCAAGCAGGCAGGCACACCTATGCAGCCACACAGTAGCACAACAAAGAAAACAGGTTAACAAAAATGAAACCAAAACACGCTCGCTCGCACGCACGCACGCGCACAAACACAGCAGTCTTTTTGAATATCCCTTTGTTGTTATTTCTCTCGTCTCTCTGCCCTCGCTCATCCCAAACACATACAGTATAAACAATCCATGAGCAAAGGGCAGGCAGCAGCGGGGAGAACACAACACAAACAGAAAAGCACAAAGAAGAAGAAAAAAACTGGCACAGGAAAAAATGTGTGTACAGCACTGATAAATAACATCATTAAATATTTCAAAATGACAGGACAGCAAAAATATATAGACACAGATGGAAAGACAGGAAGAGAGGAAGACAGTGCATACAGCAAAAGATAGGAGGGATGCAAAGAAAAGCTGGAGAATGATAAGGTGAGAGAAAGGGAGCAAGAGAGAAAGAGAGCATGATAGAAAGAGTGACAGTATGTAGAATGCATCAAGATAGATAGATAGATAGATAGATATAGATAGATAGATAGATAGATAGATAGATAGATAGATAGATAGATAGATGGTGACATACAGAATGTGTGTAAAGGGGTGGAGCGATGTCAGAATTGTGTGTGAGACAAGTGTGTATGAGAGTGAGTGTGTAGTGTACCCATGAAAACAGAGCATGTGTGTGGCGCTCAGAGGTATTCAGAGGCTGTAGGGGGGCCAGCGTAAGATCCATATATTACACAGCCATATGGTGTGTAGAGAGAGAGAGAAAGAGAGAGAGAGAGAGAGAGAGAGAGAGAGAGAGAGAGAGAGAGAGAGAGAGAGAGAGAGAGAGAGCGAGCAAGATCCATACATCACACGGCCATATGGTGTATAGCCACAGACAGAGACGCCGCAAGGCTGGGAGGAGGCAGGAGAGAGAGAGAGAGAGAACATCGAGAGGATGGAAAGAGGGTCAGAGAGAGAGCTAGAAAAAAAAGAGAGAGAAAGAGAAAGAGAGAGGATGTTAGGGCATAAAGAGAGATGAGATGAAGAGAGAGAAGATGAGAAAACAGCGATGAAATGCACAGGAGAGAAGGACAGAAAGGTAGGAGTGAGGGGGCAAAGAGGAAAAGAACAGGTCACTGCAGAGGAAAGGAAAGAAAGTGATGAAGAGAGGAGGGAGAAAGATGAGTGTATTTACATCTCCTTCTCTCCCTCCTCATTTCTTTGCCCTCTCCTCCCTTCTTCATTTCTCCTTCGCTGAGAGTCCCCGTTTCAGCATTTCTCTGTCCTTCAACCTTTCTGTTCTAAGCCCCCCCCCTCTCTCCCTCCCTCCCTCCCTCTCTCTCTCTCTCTCTCTCTCTCTCTCTCTCTCTCTCTCTCTCTCTCTCTCTCTCTCTCTCTCTTCTCCTCCATCCTCCTTGCGTACATTGCTCTCCTCCCCCTTTCCTCCTTCTGTAGTGCTCAAACAGTACCTGTGTCCCTGCGTCATGTGCATGTCGGCATCGTAAGGTACGCCCCACACGTCTCCTCTCATCCACCCTCACTCTCTTCTCCTCTCCTCTCCTTCCCTCTCCGATACATGGCTATTCCCTCCTCTTCTCCCCCACTGCGTTCAGCTCTCCTCTCCACCTTTCCTCCACTCCAGCTCTCTTCTCTTCTCCACTCCACCTTCTCCTCATGACTCTCTTCTCTTTGCCCTCCCCTCTTCTGTTCTCCACACCTAGCCTCATCCCTTCCTCCTCTCCTCCAGCTCCAGCTCCACAGGGGGGTTCTGAGCATCTGCATGGATCCTGGTTGAGGGTCACTGCACCGGCTCTCACCACTTCGTCCTTCCCCTCTTTCCCACACCCTCTTTAAATATCTATATCCATGCTCCATGGTCTCTCCATTTCTATACCTCTTGTCTCTCATTGTCTTCTTTCATCCGTCATGCCATTGGTTCTTTCATCCGTCATGTCCCCCCCCCCCCCCCCCCCCCTGTTGTCTTTTCTCCCTCCATATCCATCTCTATTTCTCTTCCATCTCTGCATTGTTTTGCTCCATCTAGGACCATGATAAAAAATTGCTGATAAATAATAATAATTACCGCTTGAATGTGTTCACTGTACCATACCGGATACTGTACCGGTCACTGTACCATAACCGTATCATACACCGTGAACTGTGAGCCTTGCCGACCTCTCATCCGACGCCTAATGTCAAAGCTGGAATCATAGTGAATTGCTGAACCAATTCAACAACAATGAAAAGTACAAATTGTGACCATTTCCTCGTCAAAACTTCAGAATAATGAGCAATTCATGTATTGTGCCTTTAACCATGGGATTTAGATATGGGTTTTGTCTTTATGAGCACTCCTAGCAACTATTTCAGTTTGTGTCGGACTATCAATGCTTTCTAAACATATTCTACACAACTTTTCAAAATTACCGCGATAATACAGAAAACTGTGATAATTTTGGTCACAATAACCGTGAGGAATTCTCATACCATGACACCCCTAGCTCCATCCATAACTCAACTGCCACCCCACCGACCAAGTGCTCCACTCTTCCCTCTTCAGCCCTTCCCCTTTCCTTTCCTCCTTCCTTCCTTCTCCACCACCCTCTCTATCCCCTTCTCCTCCATGCCATTGCGCCTCTCCTCCTCCTCTGTCTCTCTCTCTCTCTCTACCTCTCCCCCTCTTCATCACACCTCTGTGCTGCATTAGTCTACCCACCCAACTAGGAGCCATACGCACCATTAAAAACAATCTCCCACTCACGTGCCATAATTCCTTCCCCTTTAATAAGATGGCATTACATCACTCATATAAATAAACACAAAAGACACACACACACTCCCCCAGGACACACACACACTCCCCCAGGACACACACACACACACACACACACACACACACACACACACACACACACACACACACACACACACACACACACACACACACACACACACACTCCCCCAGGTCACACACGCACGCACGCACGCACACACACACACACACACACACACACACACACACACACACACACACACACACACACACACACACACACACACACACACACACACACACACACACACACACAGACAGACAGACAGACAGACACACAGACAGTCAGACACACACACACACACACACATTAGTGACAGACAGTTGATGGTGAATGGTATGGGCATGGGCAGCATGAGCATGACACTAACGAGGTGTGGTGTTCGCGCTGGGACTGAGTGGCGTCATATTATGCAAACACCAGAAGCCTAAACATCTAGCCAGCCATCCATCCTCGTCTGCATACAACAGTATATCCATCCCCCACATCCCTCCTGCATCCCTTCATCCATCCATCTTTTGTCCATTCCTTTATTCATTTCTTATGCATCCACCCATCATTTTTCTGTGTTCATACTTTCATCTGCCTATATTTCCATCTCTGCATGCATCTATGCATCTCTGGTTGCCATGGCGCCGCATTGTTTGGCTGCCTCTCTGGTAACTCCGTCAAAACCGTGCAATTTTTTCATCTTTTAAATCTATTTAGTCCATGAAGTCAACATTTTGGACAGATATGATGACGTGTTTATAGAAAGCACTTTTTAGTGCTATTTATTGCTGTCTGCATTTTTATTTCTTAATCCAAATCGATGTTGTCGGATCACCGCAGCGCAACGGAACTCCATGGAGATCAGAATCATAGCCTACCAACCGGCCTGGCAGAGAAACAATGTCATCCCGACAAGCCTTGCACTACTGACTACAAGAGGTGACGGACACCAGATGAATGGGGACCATCACAGTGCCTATAGCGTGGGGTGAGAGCATGCAGTTTTGCCACCCGCGATGTAGTCTCCGTCTCATCTAGCACCGTATCCACCCAGGAGCCTTGGACACCGCACAGCTGTCTGCTTTGTAAAGCGACGCGTCCAACTCTCGCCTCGATCGACACATCTATGGACAATCTGACATCTATGGACATTTTCTATACTGCTTATTTATTCAATGTGTGTATTTATGTTCACATTTTAAGTCTTATGATCTCTGCACGGTGTGGAGTTGTACCAGAACCGTCATTTCACTACAAGCTGTAACCTTGGTTATGGCTTTGTATGTGACAAATAAACTACTCTACTCTACTCTACTCTACTCTACTCATCTATCCACCCTTCTGTGTGCGTGTGTGTGTGTGGGGGGGGGGGGGGGTATGGGCAGAGAAGGCGGACACCTCAGAAACAATCAGCCCGGTCCCAACACCCAGTAGCAGACAACATACAGCACCTCTCCTCTCGATGATGATGAAGGAATGGAGAGGCAGAAATAGATGAACAGAAAGGGGGGGGTAAGGAGGAGAGGCAAGATGGACCAGGAGAGGTTGAGGAGAGGAGAGATGAGGCGGGAAGATGAGAGAATAGAGGAGAGGAGAGGAGAGGAGAGGAGAGGAGAGGAGAGGAGAGGAGAGGAGAGATGGACCAACAGAGGAGAGGAGAGGAGAGGAGAGGAGAGGAGAGGAGAGGAGAGGAGAGATGGACCAACAGAGGAGAGGAGAGGAGAGATGAGGAGAGGTGGGGGGCGAATAGAGGAGAGGAGAGGAGAGCTGGGGAGAGTAGGGCAGTGGACAGCCCTCCTAGTTAACTCGGGGAGCTCTTGTTAAGAGAGCGCCAGAGTCTAGAAAGCCCCGAACCGTTTGATCAGTAATGAAAGGCAACATTAGAAGCAATGGAGGAAAGGGGAGGAAGAGAGAAAAAAAGACGGAGGAATAAAAATATTCCTCCCTCCTTTTACTCTGCACCCGTGTGTGTGTGTGTGTGTATGTGTGTGTGTGTGTGTTAGTGGACGGCCGACCTCTAAATGCTATTACGCATTTATTTCTGCTGCTGTTTTTAAATAAGGAGCTGAGGAGCATAATTACGCTGCCCGGCTTTTTAACACTAGAACTACCAGGATTTTTCTGCCTACCTAGAAGTACCAGAGAGGGGTCATTTGACCCGGCGGCTTTTACCTAATACACTAATCACTCATTTTGTTATGGTAATGAGGCTGTTAGGGCCGTGTGTGGGGTGAGGGGTGAGGGGGTCACACCTTACAGTGCTAATAGCCAAGACAAACAGGGACAGACAGCTTCTTCCCAAGGGCTGTCAGCCTCCAAAATCACCACAGGTAAATAGCAACTTGCATGAAGATATCAGCAGCAAAGACATATAGCACAGTTTGGCGGACAGTGTGTTACAGTTTTTCTCAATTGGTTTGGCTCATTTCTTGAAACTGAGATGTCATTCTCAAAACATGGACAAATCCCAAAACTAATTTGCAGTTCCTCACAACAGAATGGCATTTATCATTGCTTTCATCAAATTTCAAATGCTTTTGTACATGTCTCAATCATTTAGTACATCCTTGCAAATGGCTATGTACAAGTATCCTACAGTTAACACAATCAGCTTACATTTAGTAGAATTTTCAAATGAATGTACCTTGCTGATCTATCCCAATTGGTTGATTCTCAGTGTAATGGTTGTCCTGAAAACATGTCAGCACATTTTCTTCATATAAGTCATCAATGAATGTGTGAATGTCCCATGTGATCATGACGAATCATATGACTGCAACCAGATAATGGTTGAATTACAGTTTTTCTCGATTGGTTTGGCTCATTTCTTGAAACTGAGATGACATTCCTATAACCCTTGGGTCATTTGGCCAAGCATTCTTACACTTCTGCACAACAGTTCAGATAACTAGCAAAATGTCATATACCTCCCAAAACACCTCATTCTTGCATCAGCACTAAACCGTCTCACATATAAATAGTCAGTACCATCAAAATGGCATAGATCCTTCTCAATTGCTTTGGCTCATTTGCATTCATTTAGTCCTTCTGTCAAAATAAACTGGATGGTTCAGCATAACTATATGGATCCTCATCACTCGCTCATATCACCCCAAAAACAGTTTACCCATGTGTCAAAACTAAATTTCTTCCCCACATATATCATCAGTACCCCCAAAATACATTGTCCCTTTGCCATTGTGTAAGCACTTAGGTGTTTTATCTACGTTCAGCTAACAGATTTCGACTATGTATAAAAATGAAAAAGTGAGTGAAACCATTGAAGTTTGACAACACAGATAATTTACCAAGGACATTTATCAGTAACTTTCTGTACTGTAAATTCATATACAGAAAGTAATGCCCATATATCACAGGTTTCTCATGGGTTTGGCTCATTTCTCAAAACAGAGATAACGTTCTCAAAATAACATGGATAAATGCCAAAGCAACTAGCAATTGTTCAAAACAGAATGTCGTTTGAAAAAATGTCATGAAATTAGCCAAATAACAGAGGAAACTGTAGTATACACGGTTGTAAAATTATTTTCTCCTAACTAGTAAAGTTACAATACCATCTGACCTGTTGAACACTGTCATGAATTTACTATGTAATGAAATTCTTAAAATATGATGTCCTTGACTGTTTTGGGGATTGTGTAGACCACTTTGCATATGATGACTTACACAATGAAATAATGCTGACGTGTTTTGGAGAGGGCAACCATTAGACTGAGAATTGTCTAATTCGTTTAGATAGGCAAGGTCAATTTATTTGGAAAATGTGCTAAATGTATGCTGAATGTGTCAACTGAAGGGTATTTGTACATATCCATCTGCAGAGTTGTACTAATGAGATGAAAGCAATGAAAAATGCCATTCTGTTTTGGGAAATTGCAAGTTGGTTTGGGGATTTGTCCGTGTTGTTTTGAGAATGTCATCTCAGTTTCGAGAAATTAGCCAAACCAATCGAGAAAAACTGTAACGTGTGAATCTCCTACGCCAACGACTCATGTGAATGCAACCTGGCAATTGTTAGATGGATACCGGTAAATACCAGTGCATGTGGACTACTGCTTCATTTCCCTCAAGAATTTTGTGGTGAAAGAAGCTCCTCTCCAAGGAACGAAGATGCAGAGATACAGCACTCAACAGGCATTGGAAATGATCCACACACGCACGCACACACACACACACACACACACACACACACACACACACACACACACACACACACACACACACACACACACACACACACACACACACACACACACACACACACACACTGTGTCTCAAGTGACAGCTGTGAGCTGCTAACAGCCACATTTCCACAACAAAAGGAGTGTCCGCAGGGGGTCCAAAGGGTCAAATGACCCCCTTGTGGGGCTTTTAGGTAAAAAGGTCAATTGACCCCTCCGTGGTAGTTCTAGTGTTAAAAAAGGAGGAATGGAAGAAAAGGAGGAAAAAAACCTGAACAATTCTCTCCCTCTCTCATTCCTTCTCTGTCTCGCTCTTTCCTTCCCTCCCTCTTGCTCCCTTCTTCCCTACCCTTCTCCGTTTCTCCCCTTCTTCCTCTCCTCCTTCCTACACGCCTGCTGTCTTGTCTTTCTTTTACCCCTCCCCCTCCGTCTCTCTTTCTTTCCCTCCCTCTCTCTAGCTCACGCCAGCTTTCCTGACCCCCCCCCCCCCTCTCTCCTCTCCTCCACGTCTGTCTGCATGCTGTGTCACACGCATTCAGTGCAATAGAAAGAGAGAGGGGGAAAGGACGACCATAATGGAGAGGACCACAGACAGAAAGAAGAGAGTGCATGACAAAAACACACAGAATGAGAGGGAGGAGGAGGAGAGAATGAAGCATGGTAAGCCAAAAGAGGAGAGACCACGCTAGAGGACAACCAGGAGGAGGGGGAGAGAGGGAGAGAGAGAGAGAGAGAGAGAGATAGAGAGAGAGAGAGAGAGAGAGAGAGAGAGAGAGAGAGAGAGAGAGAGAGAGGGAGAGAGAGAGAGAGAGAGAGAGAGAGAGAGAGAGAGAGAGAGAGAGAGAGAGCGTGCAGGAGACAGACACGGTATGAGAGAGGAAGAGAATGGGAGAGAGAGAGAGTAAGTGGGAGAGAGACAGAGAGGAAAACAAGGCTACAGAGAGGGGGCGAACGAGTGAGCATGTGAACGAGGGAGAGCGATGGAGCGCGTGAGAGAGAGAGTGAGAGAGAGGGAGCGTGTGTGCAAGCGAGAGAGAGAGAGAGAGAGAGAGAAAGAGAGAGAGAGCGCATGTGTGCAAGGGAGTAAGTGAGAGACAGAGAGAGCGAGAGAGAGAGGGAGAGAGGGATGGGCGTTTCTGCAGCGCTCCTCCTCCCTCTTCTCTTCGGCTCTCTTCTCTTTCCCCGCACGGGGTCAAAAGTTTACCGTGGTTTTAATTTCACCTTTCTCTCAGCCAATGGCGTTGCAGCACCAAGGCTTGTTGCCGAACTTTAACCCAGTCAAACAGCGGGAAGAGCGACGTGGACCTACAGACCTACTCGACTACAGCTATATCCAACCCCCCTTTAATATTTCCACCTTTTTCTTTTCTACATTTCTCCTCTTCTTTCTTATTCATCTCCCTTTCCTCCCTTCTCTATTGCAGACTGCAGAAGCTTGCGTTGAGAGAGATATAGACAGGCGTTAGATAGATAGATAGATAGATAGATAGATAGATAGATAGATAGATAGATAGATAGATAGATAGACAATACAGGCAGAGAGAGAGAGAGAGAGACAGGGACAACAATGGCAACAGAGAGAATGGTAAAGAAAAGGAAAAAGAGAGCGAGAGATCTAAAAACATTCCGTTCCTCTTGGAGATGGGGGTTGTTTTGGGCTCTCTCTCTCCTCTGCTGAGTAATTGACTAATTTGCAGGAGGGAGGTCTTTGTATCTCGCCGGAAAATCCCCAAGAGTGGAGCGCCGGCATGCAAAGCAGCGAGCTACCGCGCTAACAGCACTCGCTCGGCACTATGAAATATGCACACACGCCGCTAATGATACCCGGAAAACACACACGCACACACATGCCCATCGCTCATGCACCCTCTCTCTCTCTCTCCCTCTCTAACACACACGCACACATAATCACACAAGCAGGCAGCACACAAACACACTCACGCAATCACACACACACACACTCACGCAATCACACACACACACACACTCACGCAATCACACACACACACACACACTCACGCAATCACACACACACACACACACACACACACAATCACACACACACACACACAATCACACACACACACACACACACACACACACACACACACACACACACACACACACACACACACACACACACACACACACACACACACACACACACACACACACACACACACACACACACACACACACAACAAATCCCACCCATGCACACACACAAGCATGCACTAGCCCCCACCCACACACACATGCGCACGCACGGTACCTTATCGCTACACTGCTGTCTGAACAGACAGACAGGAGACAGAGAGCCATCAGTGAGGTGGGTTTCTCTCTCTTGCGCGCACGCATGGGCCAAGGGTGGGGGCTGTGAATGATTAATCATCGATTTGAATGGAGCCAGCAGCAGCACTGCACAGCATAGAACAGCAGCATAACAGCACAAGGGCCCGGGCACGGCAGGGACAGCCAACACAGCAGCACAACACAACAGCCACGGGTGGAGGAGGAGAGGAGAGGAGAGGAGAGGAGAGAGAGAGAGAGAGAGAGAGAGAGAGAGAGAGAGAGAGAGAGAGAGAGAGAGGAGAGGAGGAGAGGAGAGAGAGAGAGAGAGAGAGAGAGAGAGAGAGAGAGAGAGAGAGAGAGAGAGAGAGAGAGAGAGAGAGAGAGAGAGAGAGAAGGGGTGTTGTTTGTGTGACTCACCTCCTCCACCTCCCCTTCATCTACAGATTTGGATATTTAATTAAGGCACACGGTAGGTCCCAGGGGAGACCCCACTGACTGCCATTCATATGTGTGTGTATATGTGTGTGTGTGTGTGTGTGTGTGTGTGTGTGTGTGTGTGTGTGTGTGTGTGTGTGTGTGTGTGTGTGTGTGTGTGTGTTTTAATAACCCCTGTGTGCAACCCCCCCAACACACACACAAAACACACATCCAATAACGTCTATCTCCCGACTGCACACAAGCAAATAACACACACACACACACACACACACACACACACACACACACACACACACACACACACACACACACACACACACACACACACACACACACACACACACACACACACACACACACACACACACACACACACACACACACACACACACACACACACACACACACACAAAAACAGACACTCCCACCCACATCCAACAACATCTACTGGTGGTACGGTACTTTCAATCTGACATGGCAGAACTGTTGTGATGTTCCTGAATGCTCATCTACTTCTTTCTTTTCTTGTTGCGCACGTGCAAGCGCACGCGCACGCACACACACACAATGACCTTTTGGTTTTTTTTCACTATTTTATCCTTCCCACCCACACTGATTCTGTGTGTGTGTCTCTCTTTCTTTTTCTCTCTCCGTCTCTCTCTTTCTCTCTCCATCTCGATCCACCTCCAGTCCCTCTCTAAATCTTGTCACTCCCCCCATCTCCATGTGGGACTCTATGAGGTCCTCTAAACTCTTTGGCTTCCATAGACTCTCGTTGTAAGCAACTGGACTACTTCTTGGAGCTTTCAAGTTCAGTTAAGCTGTAAACAACTGGACTTGAATGAATGAATGTCACTAATTGTTTTTCAGTTTGGCCCAATCATTCCTCAACTAAACCTTAAAGATTTTTAGTAGTTTATTTCCAGAATTTAGGCAGCCCATTCACAAATGTTACCTTGTTCACAAACATTTACCATCAAATTCTAAGTATTCATTATGAGAGGGAAAATTGCACTTTTCATACATGAAAAGAGGAATCTTCTCCACGGTCTGCCATTTTGAATTTCCAGAAATAGTAATTTTTAGCGGTAAAACGTACTGTACTTCGGTCACACTCGTGAATATTAGTTTATTACTTAGTAAATATTCATGAAAATATCGAATGACAATAAGCAGCACAGTTTCAATGAGCAGCATAGTTACAATACCTACTACTCTGACCACCATCCAAACATTTACAAAACAAGTCCGACAGGCGGACAACAGATGCGTCCATCTATGCCAGTGGTTCTCAACCTTTTTTACTCAACTCTGCCGCCTTATGGACACAAGAGAGAATCACAATTCAGAAACGCATCACGGAGGGACGGAGGGACGGACGGACGGACCAACGGACGGACCAACGGACGGACAAAGCCTCTTATAGAGATGGGTGAGACGCATCTAAAAAGAAAAGAAACCGAGACAATGGGACTAAAACGCACGCACGCACGCACGCATGCACGCACACACGCACACACAACCATGTGAGCTTAGCAATCAGGTACCCCTGACCAAGAAGCCAGAAAGAGATAGTGGCTGCTGGCAATGCATTCCACTCACTCACTCAATTTTCTGATCTGCGGCTAATCCATAAAATTATTCACAATGCAGCACCCCCACCCCTAAGAACATTTGTTCAACCCTGCTCTGAATTGATGAGCAGAACGTCAAGATCCACCATTAGGGGTGATTGTAGTCTCCCAATCCGACGAACTGCTTTTTCTCAGTCAGCCTTCTCCTTCAGGGCAACCAAAACATGGAATAGTCTACCCAGTAACCTAAAAGTATTACTGATTATCAGGCCTTCTCAAGGGGTGTGAAAAAATGGATATTAACCAACCAGTCTTGTCAACATTAATCATATGTTTTTTAAAATATGACTCACACTGTATGCCATTTTAGTGTGTGTGTGTGTGTGTGTGTGTGTGTGTGTGTGTGTGTGTGTGTGTGTGTGTGTGTGTGTGTGTGTGTGTGTGTGTTTGACCTATGGCCTATGGATGTGCTTACTTGTTTATATCTTGTCTATGTTATTGTATTTTAATATTTGTTTTACCTGTCCAGGGACTGCAGATGGAAATTAGCTATATAGCTATAATCTGGCACAAGCCATCTTTTTACTTCTGTAATCAATGTGTATTGTGCATGGTCCCTGTTGAACTAAACTAAATAAACTAAACTAAACTAAACTCGCTCAGCTCTTGTTTTCATAGACTGAAGGCCTCTACCAACCCCAACTGGCCAATTGCAATCAGGCAGCGGAATCATAACTGCAATGCCCACATATGGAGACTGAGTTCATCTGGATGGCAGTGTGTGTGTGTGTGTATGCGCGTGCCTGTATGCGAGTATGCGCGTGCCTGTGTGTGTGTGTGTGTGTGTGTGTGTGTGTGTGTGTGTGTGTGTGCGCGTGCGCGCGCGCTTGCAAGCGTGTGTATATGCACACAGCAGGGTGTGGTGCAGCTTTTCCATAAATGTGGGGGTGTTCAGGTCACCAGGAGGTGCCCGTCATTCAATTGAGGGGAAAGTTGCCCACCACCACCACCCCCACCCCACCCAGGAGACCCCAAAAGTTCCAGCATGCAATGAGATCATTTCCTGTCCGAGAGCCCAGCAGTTTTTTTTTGCCCGTTTCCATACAAGCGAGTGATTGGAGGAAACAACCCGACTTGCCTTACGCGCTTAGCTACTTCAGCCTGAGTGAGACTCAAGAACTTGACTGAAGTTGTTGAAAAGTATAATGAGGGCTTAAGTTTAGGTGTTTTCAACTTGGTTTTTTTGACAAAACATCAGCCTCATTCAAGGAGTTATCACAGTGAAATTGTATCTGGCAGCAAAACTTGGGACGTGCTTCAAACAAGCCTTCAACTGACAAGGACAAACATTTCAGTCAGCCAACTGCACACGCGTACACAATATGAACACACAGAAGCCAAGACACATACACACTGCACGAACACACACACACACCCAGAACCACACACTGCACGCACATCAGGAAATTAATACTTTGAATCAGTGAGCTGCATTAGGTGTCTTTTTCAGACACCCAGCCCCCGACCATCAAAGTCTTGGCACTCTTTAGCACCTCAGATGAGAAGAGAAAGAAGGTAAGAGAGAGAGAGAGAGAGAGAGAGAGAGAGAGAGAGAGAGAGAGAGAGAGAGAGAGAGAGAGAGAGAGAGAGAGAGAGAGAGAGAGAGAGAGAGAGAGAGAGAGAGAGAGAGAGAGAGAGAGAGGTGGGCGGCATGTTGGGGCAGATAGAGAGAGGGATGGGGTGGGGGGGGGGGGGATTTACACCATGGAGTCTGATTTCAACAAGGGCTTAGGTTACAAAGTTAATTGCCTGGTGAAGAACGGCTCAATTTTAACAATGTCAACTGCAGCACCCCCTTCTTTTAACCCCCCTTCTCACTGCCACTTACAACATCTAACACCTAACACCCCACTTCCAAACTCCCTCCCTCCTCCATTTTGCTTTTGTTCCACCTTCACAGGTTACTTAAGAGTCTACTGTCCTAGACTAAAGTTCCTGCCTGCTTACCCTTCTCCAGTCTCCACCCCTTCCTCACCCTACTCTCCTCACACAGTAGCTACATTTTTCAGTGTGAATTCAACACTTAGGGTAGTAGGACCAACACCACAACTGTTGCATTAGACTCTGTAAGCGTTAAAGTTACACCACAAATATATTTACTGTGTGCACTCTCCTCTTCTCCAGATTACTCCTCTGTCCAGCTGACCCCACCCCACCCCACTCTTCACTCTCTTCTCTTCTCCCCTCTGTCCCCTTGACCTGGGTCTCCTTCGCAGAGTACTCCTCACTTTCTTCTCTTCAATTGTCTTCTCCTCTCTTCTCCCCCTTCCCTCCAGTCCTCAAATCCTGTGTCTCCTTTCCACTGCTCTACTCAGGCTGCAGATTACCCCTCTCCACCCCAACCTACTCCTCACGTCCCTCTCTTCTCTTCCCTTCTCCCCACCCTACTCTGCTGTGCTCTGCTTAGGGTCCAGATTACGGCACACTGAGCGTTGGGTGGAAAATTAGCGCCAGCGTGTCACTTGCCCCTCCGGTCAGCTCCGGCCGGCTTTGTTCCGTCAGCGGGAATCAGGGCTTATGCTATTTAACACGCTCTCTCGCTCCCTCACTCACTCACTCGATCGCATGCCACCACCCCTTCCCCATGCAGCCTAGTATAGTCTAGCCTTGCCGGCTCGCACAGCCATCACAACACACACACAGAAGAAAAAAGCCTCACAGGGCTATAGGAGACACAGCAGGGCGTCCAATAACATACAGTATATTTTTGGCACAGTTTGATTTCTGCTGTCGTTTATCTTTTTATGTTTGAAGTTTTCCAATCTTCATACTGTTTCCAAAGTTCATTTCAACAGTTTGTGAACTTGAGAATACGGTGAAGAGTACTTCTGCGACAAGGAAAATCCTCTTCGGCTCTTGCTCTTGTCCGTTACTGGTTAGGAGGAGCAACTGGAATGTGAAAACGGAAGTAAGTAGGACCAATGAGAGGAGCTAGCAGCACAAAAACAACAACAAAGCTGACTGCTGGCCTTTGATCAACGGATGGCGGACAAGTTTAAAGCCCAAGTGCGGAAAGAGTGACTAGATGATCTGCACTGTAGGCCCCAGTGTACAACCATACTAATGGGCAAGTGTAGCACCCCTAAAACAAGGCGTAGACGCTGACCCAGGTCCAACAGCAGCAACTAACACCCCACTAATTTCGTCCCACAGCACCAATGACGGGACAGATCCAGAGCCAGCTCCAACAGCAAGTCACAAACCACACTTTGTCCCCATTATCTCTTCACCACCACCTCACTATCATACAAAGCCTAACTTCACTAAACCTAAATTTGTCCTCTACGAGACCCCACCTGCACCACCGCACCGACTCCACACCAGTTCTCCACCCCGTCCCCACAAGTTCTCCACCTGAAACACCAAGTGGCATGCTAGCAATTGCTCACTTTGTCCTACTGCACCACATGCTGCCCTATACCAACACCCCACTCATTCTACACCAACATTCCAGTAGCCCTTCACCAACAACCCTCTTCTCTCCACCTACCTCACTCACCCTTCAGCAGACGGTACCACTCGCCCTAAAGGCAAGAACAAAGGTGCGGAAACAAAAAGGAGCTGTCTGCATCCTATTTAGCAGCTCCTACCTACCTACTTTGAAAGGACTGGCAGAGGATGTCTTGGCCGTAAACTGCCCAAATGTCTTTTCATTTTTCACCAAGTGTAACTACCCCAACAGGAAGCCCCAGAATTTTGTGTGTGTGTAGGAGGGGTTTCGTTTTATCACCTAACCAAGGGGGTCGGTTTTGGTGTTTGGGTGGGGGTGGCCAACAAAGTCTTTCTGTCTGTCAAAAGACCCCAAAAAAAGCAAAGCAATAAGAAGGGCCCTCCTCCACAACCCCCAACCCCCACCCACCTTAACTTCCTCTGGCAATAAACTGGCCCCTACCCATGCAGACGACCTGCAATGTTACTGTGACAACTGTGACAACAACCAAACACAAGGGACAATGTCACCGGCTTTGAAAGGGCTGAGGGGAGGCACGACAGCTAAGCTGAGGCAAAGGGCAAAGAGTGGCAAGCAGTCTGGGTTGCTCGTTGGGACAGAGAAAGAATGGCCGTGACTGTGGTTGCAGTTCATCGTGTCTCAACCTCCCTTGGCCAAACCACAGACATCAGCTGCTCAAGAAACTGGCAGTGGTGCAGGAAATGCAGGACGTACAATACTAACCTTGACTGAGAGTCAAGATGTTGGTAAAGTACTGTAGTAGTGTAGTGAAGTAGTCGTTTCAGCCATATACAGTGCGCACACAGAACACGATGCAATGAAACAACTTTTAACTCTTTTTAGGAAACATTTAATTAAAAAGACATTGAATAGCGCAGTCATGGGTAAGCGAAGGGCAGTCATGGGTAAGCGGTTAGGGCGTCACAGTTGTAGCACAAAGGTTGCCAGTTGGACTCCCGACCCACCAGGTTCTTGGGGGGAGTAATTAACCAGTGCTCTCTCCCATCCTCCTCCATGACTGAGGTTCCCTGAGCAGGGCACCATCCCGCCGCACTCCACCCTTGGAGAGACATTGGGGGCTGCCCCCTTACACGGGTGAGGCATAAATGCATTTTTGTTGTGTGCTGTGGAGTACTATGTCACAATGACAATGGAGGTTGGGAGAGGAAGTTTCCCAGGTGGGCATTCACTTCACATTGAAAAGTACACTTAAGGGTGATTTATGCCTCGAGACCAGCGTCCCTGCGTCGTAATGCAGTGAGCCGCTCAGTTAACGGAGTGAAGCCCCCCCCCATCACGCAGGTACTCTGGGGCACCTCCCCAAAATTGTGTCTTGACGCAGGGAATGATGCAGACAGCAACGGAGTGAAGGGCGGGAAGGAGAGAAAATAGGTCTCTGATTGGTCCTCTCGACCAGCCTGTTCTGTCCTCGAGTCGAGAACAAGCTACCTCCTTGTTCTAACCTTCGTTGGGCTACGGACTGTGTGAGCTCTTCATTAAATAAGTTGCCCGTGCTTTTGTCGTTTCATTTATTTACACGAACCAAAGACAACACGTGCGCTTGCAAGTTACGACGCTGAAGTTATTTGGACAGTTGAACAGTGTTTCCGAGGTCGAGGAAACATTCCGCTTCGTGCATCCTATCCTCGACAAATGAGCCACTTCTTTGTTCCAAACTACCGCGGTGGCTGCCAGTGCGCTCAAAAATGCACGTGACGTAAAGATTTAATGTTTCATTTTCATTGTCGTCGAGTCTGTGAAGCTAAAAAAACAACCGACACGTCTAGGTTACTCTTTGTATTGAAGGCAGTTTGAGCGTGGAATGACATCGCGCAGACCGCGCTTCAAAACGGGGCATAAATCAAAATTAACTACATCATGGCTGCGACAAGCTCACAAACAGTGTCACAAAGCGTATACACACACATATGCCCCCGGAGAGATGCTCCATCACTAACCTCCATCTTTTTTTTTTTTTTTTCCCGCGAGTTTTTGATGATAGGACAGTATGAGAGGTGGAGAGGAAGCAAATGGGGTGCAAGATGGGTAGGGGTCGGCAAATGATCCGGGCCGGAATCGAACACGGATCGACTGCGTAGCAGCCCAGTGCAGGTACCATTAGAGCCACGGCAGGGCCACTAGTCTCATTTTAACCCATCACAGAAGTATGCTACTAACTGAGATACAAGCCCAAACCTCCACTCAGAGGCCCTTCCATGGATCCGATGCAGGAGAGCAAACGCTGAGGCTCAGGCAGAGTTTAGCAGTGGTAGTTGTTCTCCTGCGGGTGGAGCCCAAAAACTTCACCTGAAGCTTAGCCTTGGTGAATAATTCATTGAACGTTGACATTGAAACATTGGAACAGCTTCAGTCATCTATTTGAGGTTAATAAGACCATTGCTTGGTCAAAATGAATGCCAAATCCAGCTGAACAGCTTTTCGCAGCAGAACACGCAAGATATTCTGCTCACCATATTGCTGCTACAAAAGGACCAAAAGTGAAAGCGAAGTGAAAGCCCATTGGGAACCTCCAACTCCCATTGTCATTGTGACACAGCACTCCACAGCACACAAGTGAACACTGCACACTGCACACAATGAAATTGCATTTATGCCACACCCGTGCAAGGGGGCAGCCCTCAGTGGCGCCCCATGGGGAGCAGTGGGACGGTACCATGCTCAGGGTACCTCAGTCATGGAGGAGGATGGGGGAGAGCACTGGTTGATTACTCCCCCCACCAACCTGGCGGGTCGGGAGTCGAACCGGCAACCTCTGGGATGCAAGTCTGACACCCTAACCGCTTACCCATGACTGCCCAAGTGCTCTCTCTCTTCCCCCGATTCAATGAAGTCTTTGGTCAAACTAAGTTAACTGTAACCCACCAAGGCCATCCTTCGCCATTGAGTCACGGCTGGATGTCACACACTGGAGCATACGTTACATTTGGCAGTGGTAGTCATTATCCATCGTCACTGTGACATGAAATGTTTTGAACCGAAGCATGACAAACGACTACCAGCTTGAGACAGACAAAAATGGCATCTATACATGTCTATGCCACTGGATGCAAATTAAACTGCTTCACAGGAGACCCTGCCAGCCCTTTTCACTGTTGCATCAGAAAAGTTCCATTTTGAAACAAAGCAGGAGGCAGAAAAAGTAGAGTCTATACAAGTCTATGAGACATAGACCTGCTTCGAATGCATTAAAATGTCCAGTGTTTGAAGGTGGTGTCTGAAGTCAGGTGTAAAGGGCCCATTCTCCTCTTGGCATTCCATCCACACAGGCCATCCTTTACAGGCCTCAAGTGCTAAAGCCAAGGCCAAGTTTGGCAAGTCCTTCTGAGGGAGCAGCCCAACAGCTCAGAGTACAGCACACCTGAAGCTTAGCTCCTTGGTGAATAATTCATCAAAACATTTTGGTCCCTTTATTTGTCCAATCCCCCCTCCCCTCCTTCTGTTGTTGTTTTTGTTCCTTGACTTTCCCTGGCTGAAAAACCTGCATCCAAGTTCTCTGCCAGAGCTAGGTATCAAAGAGGGTTTATTTTTGGTGCTGGTCGAGTGCTGAGGGCTGTCAGAGGTTAAGCTTACCGCGGCCCTGGTGATGGGTGGCACTGAGACGTGGCGGAGGAATAAAAAGCTTTTTTTCCCTCCTTTTCTTCGCTTGAAGGCCCAAGTTGCACTGGATAAAAGGAGAGATGGTGAGGGGAGGTAGTAGCGTAACAAGCTTGACATAGATGGAGGCAAGCAGCTTCTGTAGGGGCTTGAGTGGGGACTTCATTCACAGAGCAGATGGAGTTATCTGGACTGAATTGTAAAACACACACTCTGAAAACATGTACTTAGTTGAGCTGCAAGAGCAGCATTATAAAGGAATGAACAGAGTTTATAAAATGCCAGATCGCTTCCTTTGCCGGTACATAGTGCACGTATGAAGAGGAAAAAATCCATTTGTAATTCTTGAGGCAAATGTAGGAATCCTGAATATTTTACAACTAAAAAAAAATCGTCAAATCCCCAAAACATTCTGCTAGTAGGAAAACTCTCTGCAAAACTGTGCTACACTGAATTAAATATACTGAATTGCGATTCAACATAGGTCTGCATAACTCCTGCTCATCATGTCCTTTGCTGGCACATATTTCAGGAATCATGCGTGAGGTCAACTTTGTTCTATTCACAGCATAACTTCACAATCCTCTCCAGGGGCCTTGAAATAGATAGTTAGCTCCGGCACAGACTTTTTCCCCCCTTTCCTGGGCTTGTATATCCATGGGGCTAACAGATTGGTGCGGTCGGTTGAGCACTGCCCTGGGTAACTGCGGCGGGCAAAGTAATCAGACACTAACTAGGTTGAGTTGACCTATGAATCGAGGGTCCAAAGCTTATAGGTCGGAAGCTTTCAATTATGGCAGTCAATGAGAATAGGAGGGTGGGAGAGAGAGTTCAGCTATTTGTAAATAACTAGATTGAACCAGCGGACTGTGTTTGGGGAGAAGAAGCTCAGTCAGTTGGCATGAGTTAAAAGCACTACTCACCAAGCCAAGCACTAAGAACTGTCACCTGAAAAGATAATACGGAGGCTACAGACTAAACTACCTCAGACACATCTAAGGTTTCAGCCATTTACGTTCCAGGACTCCTAATGCAAAGTTTTGTCTGCATTGCACAGTTTCTCCATCACAGACACTGGAGCTCTTAGCTCTATGACCACTGTTTGAACTGCAGGCAGTTGCAGAGTCAGACTGTATATCTTTAAACTACCCCAAACACTTCCTCATTAGGGAGGCTATAGCCATGACGGTACTATCCAATTCTCTTAAACCTTATTGCAAAGATCACACAGGCCCATGAAGACCACACAGGCCCTCCATACTACAAAACAAACAGCATCCTCCCCCAATGCCGTAGTCCACAAAACCACCAGAGCCTGAGTGCAGCCATTCACAGCTGTCCTACACATCTCTCAAGGTGGTGGCTTATGTGGTTAAGGGTTAGGCTACAGATGTGCATGTTTGTGGCAAAATGTTGTTCCTGAAACCACAGACATTTACAATATGGACACCGGGAGTATTGCAGATTTCGGTGTTGGGTCTGCAACAGCCCTTGAATAACAGGAGGCAAGTTGTGAGGACAACTTATACATGTTCCCCCCTCCGCCCTTCCCAGCGAGCACACGTACACACACACACTCTCTCTGAGTTACCCAGAGAGGGGTCATGCACGGGTGGGCAACTTAAACCAACAGAGCTGAGCGGAACCGAGCAGAAAGCCGAGGGGTTGGACCCGGCACCCGGGCCTTCAGTTTCATCGGTAAAACTAGATGACACACGAGACCCTAAAGCAGTTCGAGAGGAGGACGAGTGGATGTAGAAGACGGACTGTGTGTGTGTGTGTGTGTGTGTGTGTGTGTGTGTGTGTGTGTGTGTGTGTGTGTGTGTGTGTGTGTGTGTGTGTGTGTGTGTGTGTGTGTGTGTGAGAGGGTCAGAGGGAGAGAGAGACAGAGAGACAGAGAGAGACAGAGAGAGTGAGCAAGTGAGAACGTGAGAGTGAAAGAGAACATGAGAGAGAGAGAGAGAGAGAGAGAGAGAGAGAGAGAGAGAGAGAGAGAGAGAGAGAGAGAGAGAGAGAGAGAGAGAGAGAGAGAGAGAGAGAGAGAGAGAGAGAGAGAGAGAGAGAGAGAGAGAGAGAGAGTAACCGACCCCCATCTAACACATACTGACATCTCTCAGACAAGCACTGCTTCCAAACTAAATGTAAACAAAATTATACAAAACTCCAAAGATAAATATCTGGACCATTGGCAAAATGAAACCAAAACCCAAAGCAAATTAGAATGTTATAGGACTATCAAAACAAATTATGAATTGGAAGAATATCTCTTTACTGTCAGAGATATAAAGCAGCGGCAGATCCTGACCAAATACAGACTCAGTGACCACAGCCTCGCTCTCGAAAAAGGCAGACGACGACAATCATGGCTGCCAAGAGAGCAAAGGATATGTGCTCACTGCACGACAGGTGAGGTCGAGACAGAGGCGCACTTCCTTCTCCAATGCGACAAATACTCAAAAATTAGAGAAGCGCACTTTAATAAATTTAACCAAGTAATCCCGGGTTTCCCGGATCTGAATACAGACAAATTATTATCTATCCTACTGGGACAACAAGGGCAGACAGCAACGCTTGCTGCCAAATATGTCAGTGCATGCCATAGACAGAGGGACATTGCATAGACACCACAAAAGCCACTACCCCCCCCCCCCCCCCCACACACACACACACACACACACTATGCACACCGACACCCACACCCACACATTTCTGTTTGCTTTCTTTTCTTGCTGATATCAATGCAATCGCAAGCATTCATTTGTGTGTTTGTTCTAACACTTATTTCATTATATCATTACCAATGTATCTTGAACCAATGCTTTGGCAATACAAAATATTTTTTGTCATGCTAATAAAGCTTCTTTGAATTGAATTGAGAGAGAGAGAGAGAGAGAGAGAGAGAGAGAGAGAGAGAGAGAGAGAGAGAGAGAGAGAGAGAGAGAGAGAGAGAGAGGGAGAGAGAGAGAGAGAGAGAGAGAGAGAGACTGTGTACTGTCTGTGTGTGTGTGTGTGGTGGGGAGAAAGGTAGTCACATAACAGCAGCGAGGTTCAATAAAAGTTGAGGCCACTTGCTTGTCAAAATGCATCTGTTAACATTTACCGCCAATTCTGAACTTTTGGGAGAGAGAGAGAGAGAGAGAGAGAGAGAGAGAGAGAGAGAGAGAGAGCGTGAGAGCGAGAGAGCGCGACAGATAGAGAGAGAGAGAGAGAGAGAGAGAGAGAGAGAGAGAGAGAGAGAGAGAGAGAGAGAGAGAGAGAGAGAGAAGGAAAGAAAAGGGAGGGAAAAACTAAAAACTAGGAGAAAGAAAGGTTGTGAGTGTGCATGCCCATGTAGGAAGATGCTGTTAAATAGCCTTCACGAGCCCCTCTCTTTCTTTTTTATACCATGGAAAAAGGCATGAAAACCCAAATCCCATCACTCAATTACACACACGCAGGCACGCACCCACACACACACACACTTTCCGTGCACAACAGCACAACCACTTATTTTCACAAAATTCAGAAAATGCAGCACCTCCAAATACATTAAGCACACATGGAAACACAAACAAACAAACAAACAAACAAACAAACAGAGAGACACCTACCAAATTCAGGTGTGACTAATAAACTTCCATCACACACACACACACACACACACACACACACACACACACACACACACACACACACACACACACACACACACACACACACACACACACACACACACACACACACACACACACACACACACACACACACACACACACACACACACACACACACACACACACACACACGACTGACAGGAAAGTGTGACGTCCCGGGGAGTCACACAGGAGGAGGCAATGCCATTACCACACCGCACATGGGCACACCTTTCACTATCTCTCTCTCTCTCACCCTCTCCCTCTCTCTCTCTCTCCATGGGCACACCAACACTGCACCCCCCTCACTCTCACTCGCTCCATGAGCTCAGGTACACCAACACTGCATCTCTCACTGTCTCTCTGTCTCTCACCATCCCACTCCCTTTCTCAGGTGTGCCCTTACTGCATATCCATCTGTCTTTCACTTTCTGTCTGTCATTCCATCTCTCTCAGACAGAGAGAGAGAGAGGGAGAGGGAGAGGGAGAGGGAGAGGGAGAGAGAGAGAGTTGGCAAACCACCCTCTTTCTATGTGTATTGCTGTTTGAGGATTGCCAATACTGCATGTCTATCTTTTTCTGTTGGCGTCTCTTCATCTCTCATTCTCAGGTGAACAACACTGCATCCTGCTCTCCCTGTCCCCCTCTCTTCTGCTCTCTCACACACACAATTGTCTCTCCCAGAGAGAGAGACGAATATCTTTCTCTCACCCTCTCTCCTTCTATCAATGAAGAGGAGAAGGGGACAGGTATGGAAGACCACAATGTGGACAAAGAAGAGGCAAAGGAAGATGATGATGTGATGTGGATGAGGAAGAGGATGTGATGTGGATGAGGAAGAGGATGTGATGTGGATGAGGAGGATGCTGATGTAAAATAGAGGAAGATGATGATGTGAAGTAGATGAGGAAGAGGATGATGTGGTGTGGATGAGGAAGAGGATGATGATGGTGTGGATGAGGAAGAGGATGATATGATGTGGATGAGGAAGAGGATGATGATGGTGTGGATGAGGAAGAGGATGATATGATGTGGATGAGGAACAGGATGATGATGGTGTGGATGAGGAAGAGGATGATATGATGTGGATGAGGAAGAGGATGATGATGGTGTGGATGAGGAAGAGGATGATATGATGTGGATGAGGAAGAGGATGATGATGGTGTGGATGAGGAAGAGGATGATATGATGTGGATGTGTGATACATCCACTCTGCTTCTCCAGTCTACAGGGAGGGGGAGAGGCAGCCAGAAAAAACACAACCTCTAAAGCGCAAAAGCAAACAAACAAATAAATAAATAAACACAAACCAATAAAACAAAGACAGAGAGAGAAATGACAAAGAGAGAGAACGAGCAAGAAAGACAGGGAAACCAAGATAGAGAGCACGTAAGAAAACGTGAGCGAAAGATGGAGCTAGAGAGAAAGAGAGAGAGCAGGAAGGAGGGGGCAGAGGTGAGTGAGGTGGAGAAAGCGAGAGAGTTAGAGCGAGAACCATAGAGAGAGAGCGAGAGAGAGAGGGAACAAGAGCTAGAGCAACAGAGAGAGAAAGAGGCAGAGAGAGATTGAGAGAGAGAGAGAAAGAGAGAGAGGCAGAGGGAGAGAGGGAGAGAGGGCAGCTGCTGATCCCCAGGTGTACCTGAGAAACGACAGGCTGTCTTGCTGCCCCTCCTCCCTCTGTAACCATGCATCAAAACACACACACACAGACACACAGACACACACAGACACACACAGACACGGCCATCGGTGGCCAACCCATGGACACACTTCACCCTGCAACCACAATAAAAACACAACACCACACAACAAAACACAACCCACACGGCCATCTGTGGGGATACTCTTCAACCCTGCAACCAGTTTTAATATTTCATCAGCTCACCCTAAGAACATGTGGGGGCTCTGAAGGCCAGAGGTTCCTTTTGTTTGTCTCCTAATTGAGCAAGGGGGCAGTGCAGTGGGCTCTGTATGTGTGTACGTCTGTATTTTTTTACGTCTATGCCTGTGAGGATACGTGTGTGTGTGTGTGTGTGTGTGTGTGTGTGTGTGTGTGTGTGTGTGTGTGTGTGTGTGTGTGTGTGTGTGTGTGTGTGTGTGTGTGTGTGTGTGTGTGTGTGGGACAAGGGGGTGGGAGGTGGGGGGAGAGAGGGGGGCACAATGCACATACATGCCGCAGTTGGGTTCATATTCCCTGGGTAAAGCCCCGGTGGTGAACTGAAGTGCTGGAGGGCTGGTCATCACTTTGAAGTGCATGTTGCTCCCTTGGCCACACCCCTCCCTTGCTTTCTCTTCTCCTCTCTTCTTTTCCTGTCCATACACATGTTTGTGTGTCTGTACGCTTGTGCAAGTGTGTTTGTGTATTTGTGTGTGTTGTGGGACTCTCTGTGTACCTGCACTTGTGGAGGGAGGAGAGAGGTGGGGGAGAGGGGGAGAGAGAGGGAGAGAGAGAGAGAGAGCACATGTGTGAGAAAGTGTCTGCACATGTAGAAGAAGCTTGCCTGTGTGTTTGTGTGTGTGTGTGTGTGTGTGTGTGTGAGGAGAGAGAGTCTGTGTACAAACAGAGTTTGTGTGTGTGTGTGTGTGTGTGTGTGTGTGTGTGTGTGTGTGTGTGTGTGTGTGTGGTGGAGAGAGCATGGAGCAGTTTGGGGCGTGCTACAGGAATGAAACGACCTTGAGAGCCGTGCAGCGTGCAGCGGGACTGAGTTGCCTAGGCAACGCTGCTCCTCACAACCAGTAACAGCTGGATACAACACACACACACACACACACACACACACACACACACACACACACACACACACACACACACACACACACACACACACACACACACACACACACACACACACACACACACACACACACACACACACACACTACCGCGCTCTGCAGCAGGAGCTGCCATATTAATAACAACAACCAATTAATACACCCCCTCCCATGCTCTTCTCTCTCCCTCTTTCCCCTCTTCCTCTCCCTCTCTCATCCACTCATCTCATCCTCTCCACTCTCTCCCTCTTCCCGTTTCACATTCCTCTCCCACTCATCCCTATTCGTTTTTCTTTCTCGTCCTCTCTCTCATTCTATCTCCGTCTCTCTTTCTGTTTTCCCGTTTCTCATTCCTTGCTCTCTCTCTCTCTCTCTCTCTCTCTCTCTCTCTCTCTCTCTCTCTCTCTCTCTCTCTCTCTCTCTCTCTCTCTCTCTCTCTCTCTCTCTCTCTCTCTCTCTCTCTCTCTCTCTCTCTCTCTCTCTCTCTCTCTCTCTCTCTCTCTCTCTCTCTCTCTCTCTCTCTCGTTTTCTCTGTCATCCCCTCATACCTCTTCATCTCCCTCTTCCTCTCCATTCTCCTGCCTTCAGTGGCAGCACAATAGATTGAGCGTGCAGCACGTTGAGGCCGAGAGGCTCAGAGCGGCACGGAAAGGAGTCGTTTTAATATCCTGCTCACAGACCCAAGGCTTCACACACACACACACACACACACACACACACACACACACACACACACACACACACACACACACACACACACACACACACACACACACACACACACACACACACACACACACACACACACACACACACGATAGAAGCATGCAATCCCCACCACAAACTCCCATAGTCGAGTGGCGTTGTCGCCGTAACTTGTCTTTTTTTATGGGTCGCAACTTGACGACTTGAAGTTGGCTAAGAGACGAGAGATTGCTTCAGAGCGTATTGACAGAGGAAGGGAAGTGTGCCTGAGGAAAGTAAAGATGGAATAGAAGAAAAAAACCTTACACACATCTTTAACAGTGCCAGAATCACTCCATCAATTATATAGACTTCACAAATTACCTCAACTTGGAGAAGAGAGAAGAGGGGTGGGGTGGGGGATGAATGGGGAAGCCTCTTCTTGCCAAGTCTGCCCAGGATGTCACTAAATGGATTTACTGTGTGGCCCATCTGGAAAGCATTCTGAGGTGGAGGACTTGAAGGGGATTGGTGGAGGTGGTGATGTGCATTTGGGAGAGGGTGCCAGATACAGTAGCTAGTTGACGCCTGTGTGTAAGAGCATCACCCTGCAACTACTACACCCTTTGTGATGGGCTCACACACTTTGTGTATGTGTTATTACCTAGTATCGACAGACACTCACACCAAATGGTTTCGATGCAGTGTGTCTTAGAGAAACAGTAGGTGTAATGGTGGAATGAGAAAGAGAACTTAAAAATTTCCACCCAAGCTGAAGTCTCATCCTGAGACGTTCACTTTCTCTCAGACCCAGAGTCAAGTCTCCCCTTCATATGTACCCAATGCTCTCTCAAAACAGGTTTCTCCAAACCTTGTGTGGGAGCATACAAAACTTTCATACACGAAAATGAAAGACGCCAGTTAGAAATCGGTTTGCCTTCTTGAGGATTACACACGATTTAGGTATGTTGTGTGCAGTGCACTCACTTTCTTTCTTAGGCCCTGGCGTGAGTAGCGGAAGGCCCTTGAGTTCTGTTACTGAACACCATAATATTCTATTTTTTTTAAAAATCACGTATTTACATGTAAACTCTACTCTAGTCTATACTGTACCATCAGAGTTTGCCAATGGTGTCACATCTAAAACTACAAAACAACCTAACAACTCAAGTGTACTGGAGACAAGAGCGACTTCAGAAATTGGTGTGGGAGTAGCTGAGAGAGACGATGACACAGTAATACTGAAACAGCAAGAGAAGATGACAGAGAGGAGGTGGATATGGAAGGCAGCAGAAAAAAAGTTGCAGATCAACAACAAACAGTTTAGAAAAAATGACAGAGGATAGAGTCAGGAGAGGGTAGAGGCCAATCCATGCCATGGAGCTGCACAGGTCTAACAAGAGTCAGGCTAGAGCTAGAGGCAGAGAGCAAAGGATGGGTTTCTTCTGGACTCCATTCAGTGAACCTACCCACTACACACTCCCCAAACTCTTCCACAATGTGTTTTGATAAACTGGGAATGCCTGGAGTCCAGCCATCATAAGGACGCCAGTAGACACTCCACTCCTCTTTTTGGAGTTAAGTCGAGGTACAATCCCTTTGGACCCTGCATCATTTATCATCCCTCTATCAGCTCTTCTCTTTCTTTTCCTCTCTCTCTCTTCAGGCACCCTCAGACAAGGGAGGGGGATGCCATTCATTCCAACATCAATGAGAAAATTAAGAGAAGGAGAAAGTTGTGAAAAAGATGGAAGACTCTGATAAAGGGCACACACAGGGCAACACTATCACGCGCACACGCACACGCACACACACACAGCCATTTCAAGTACACAGTACAAGGCTAAGGACAATTTTGGGCCTTAACACTTCCATTCATAGAAGATTCAAGAATGTATTGTCACCGTCAAAGACCAAGGATATCATGTTTGGCACCACAAAAGGTGGAAAGCTCATTTATTTTATTGGGAACCAACTATCTCCCGCTCTCCTCCCAGGAGCACGCATAGCGGCTGATGAAGATGAGGAAGAGGAGGAGGACACACAGGAGTGGCCAGGAGAGGAGGGGGGTAGGTGTGCGTGTGTGTGTGTAAAATAATAGATTCTTTCACTGGGTGCTTCTCCTCTGATGGTGAAACCGATGCGACGCCGCAAGATTAATTCATCTTCAGCATGCACCGAGACAACACCATGGAAAAGAAGCTCTAAGCTACCACCCCCCCTCTGCTTGCTCTCCAGTTCACCATCACCCCCAACAGCCCTCTCTGGCCATGGGAACGAGGAGAGAGGGGACCGTGCAAGACAGCACCACCTCCCATTCAGCAGCAGCCTCTGGTTAGGGAGAGACGGAGAGAAAGGTAGAGCGGTGAACAGAGGGGAGAGAAGGGAGAGGAGTTGAGGTAAGGAGAAGAAGGCGGGAAAAGAAAGACATCGGAAGGAGATAGGAGGAGAAGAAAATGACGTGCAGACTAACAAACGGCATTCCAGCTGCATACAGCTTGCTGTACTGTTGCACTCTCCATCTGAAAAATCCCCCCCTTGATTACTTCGCTCCGCTTCCTGGTCTGTCTCACCCTCGCTCTTCCACGCACTCCAAACAACCCCCATTCCACACACACAGCTCATCATCATGACCCAGCCGGTAATCGCCTCCTCTCTTCCCTGCCCCCACAGCTTCCAAAAAAAGAGTATCTCACGCTTGCTCTTCTGCCACCCCTTTGGTTTGTGACAGTCGTGATGCATCACACGGTCACCACAGCAACCAACAACACCACGCCACACCCACCCCCCAACGCACAGACACACACACACAGAAAGACTTTCTCTCTCTCTCTCTCACACACACACACACACACACACACACACACACACACACACACACACACACACACACACACACACACACACACACACACACACACACACACACACACACACACCCTTAGTCATTCATGGCGGGGTCCCCCACAGCGTGGTCTACAGGCCCCCAGCAGCACGGCCCTGTCCGACCACCCTGCTCCCACACGATTTAGGAGCCCCTTACACACTCACAGGACAAGAGGAAGGGGACGGGCAGGGCAGAGCGGGGCAGGCCAAGCACACAGAGGGGCAGGAACAGGGGAAGGGAGGGGAGAGAGAGAGAGAGAGAGAGAGAGAGAGAGAGAGAGAGAGAGAGAGAGAGAGAGAGAGAGAGAGAGAGAAGTGGAGAGGAGAGGGGGCAGAGAGAGACAGAGGGACAGAAACTGTACACTGTGTAGACAGTGGGATAGAATGAGAGAAGGGGGTGGAATCATAGAGAGAAAGGAAAGAAAGAATGAGTGAGAAGAGAATGAAAATGAGAAAGATTGGGGGGGGGGGAGAGGGGAAGGAGGGAAAGAGAGAAGCCAAAGAGCAAGAGCAAGGGCAATAGAGAGAGTAAGGGGGCAAAGAGCCATGTTAATTGAGACCGAGCAGCACTTGGAGAGGTGAAGGGAGGAGAGGGAAGAGGGAGGAGAGGAGAAGAGAGGGGGAGAGAGAGACAGAGCTGTAAATCTGAAGTCTCCACCGGGTCCGGCACGCGCGTGCCGCCCCAACAACTTACTTCCTCCATTCGCAGGCAGACATACATCACAGTTTCTAAAGTTGCAACGCCGCCCACACACACACTCACGTACACAAGGAACTCGCACACATACAGACATGCGCGTGCCCACACGCACACACCCACTCATGCACAAGTAACACACACACTCAGACACACAAACACACACAAGCATTCTGGTAATACATGATAAATTGCCATGTAGCTCAACTTTTTTTGTTTCACAGACTTACCGGTAAATAGCTTTTCCAGCTAACTGAAAAGGGTGTTCATTTTTTCCCCTTCCATAAGTGTTTTGTGTAGTCACAACAACACAACATGAGTCACTTCAGAGTGACAAACAAACATTGACCATAAAACACGTGAGGAAGCTGGGGGGGATGAAAAAAGAGAGATCATAACTAGCACCACCAACACATGTCTCCACAATGTCTGAATGTGTGGACTGACAACAGGGGGAGGTCAAAGTAGAGAGCAACCATAAACCTGTGGACTCAAGAAGCCACCCGCTATCAGTAGAGAGAGAGAGAGAGAGAGAGAGAGAGAGAGAGAGAGAGAGAGAGAGAGAGACAGAGAGAGAGAGAGAGAGAGAGAGAGAGAGAGAGAGAGAGAGAGAGAGAGAACGATGTGCCATTGCCGTCACCACTGCCACCAAGGGCTGGGTAGGCAGGCAGGTGGGTGGGTGTGTACCTGGGAGGTGTCCTGGCAAGGTAGTTAAAATTGCTGGCAAGAAGTTTTTACGGGAGCCATCAAAATAAAGTAGGCTTGTGGAGAAATCATCCACGTGTGGCACGTGGCTCCATGATAAGGAGTCACTTGTAGAGCCATCATCTTCAGCAGGAGTGGCTGCAATCATCCTGGTACAGAGCGGTACACAACACATCAGCCTTAACAGGTTGCAGTTTGACTGGGAGTAGGACAAGTGTCTTCTGTGCCGTAAACCAAATCACTCTTGTATGGAGAGCACAAAAGTGGTGTCCCACTCCATAGAATAAGATTAAATTCGAAACCAGCAATAACATCCAGTTCCAAGAAAAACTTTTTGTGCTCAACAGCTGCCTCACTTTGAAAGTAGACTCCAAAGGAAGTTGAGTGTGAAGTCAGAAAAAATGGGACTGCATGTGTAACGGATGCCAAAATGGCAGAACATTAGTAACCCTCCAACAATATCATAGCGCTCAGCTATCAGTCTGAACCTTCAACTCAGCGGCATCATGGTGTCTCCCATGCTCTACTGGAGCGCTGACTGGTAGGTTATGGGTTCGAGCCCCGAACGGCCAACTAGAGCAAAACAGAATATGTTTTTACTCGTCATGGCAATAAGTACAATGGAATTCAGCATTCCTTGTCCATTGAAGCAATACATAATTAAAGGTTAAAAAATATTTAAAAAGATGATCTCAGTTACACTGGTACCGTGACCCAGTGTCATGGGTACAGAGGCCATGTAGCTGGGGACAGGTAAACCTGTTAAGACAGAGGAGTGCAGAAGGGTCACCTAATGCCACCCCTGTTCTATCTCAGCCATGGGCCAGGCCCATGACTCATTTTAATCCTCTCGCCTTGACCTCTTCCACAATATGCGCGAAATTACAGTATCTCCTGCACTAGTTAGCACGCCAGTGTTTATTTAAACCAACAGAATCATGAATTCATGTATTATTATGTTGTCATAAGTAGGTCATCGGGTCCTTTATTTGTTTCATTAGTTTAACACATCAGAACACATTTCAGGAAAGTACTGTTTTTTTCTGTTAAGCATGCCAAATCACACAGAACCTTGGGTGCCCCCTTAAAAATGACATACCATACAGGCTGCGCAAAAAGTTTACATTTGGTTTGCAGTAAAACGGCGGATTGAGCTTTACGCATGAGGGTGAATCTTTGGCACACAGAATAGGAGTAAATCTAACATCGATCAAGGAAATGGAGACGTTTGCACTTTTGTGGATTTCGAAGACTTTCTTACAGCTACCAGAGCACTGGCAGTTAAGCAGCCGAACTCATTCGCTTTGTAAAGTAATCGGAACTTGTTACCATTTTCATAACGCTCGCACTACCGCCCCCGCCCCCTCAGTTTAAATGTCGCTTGAAGCACAAAATCCATATCACCCAGCTACAAGGTAGGACAGCAAGCGTTCGTGTTGTTAGGTTTGAAAGCTGAGACCAGTAAACCCCTATGTAGTTACTGATTACCCTTTGGTACACTGTATTGCTGTTTCTTGCTGTGACTATAGTCCAAGACTGTTTTACGCAAAGAAAGCATGGGTGCTTCCACCAATGGAGTCGTTTCTACACTGTTGTGGCAGGATATATTCATACTCGTTGTGCAGACTCTACCCACCGGTGATCACCCATGAAGTTATATTGTGAATCAGTTCAACATTTTGCAACAGGAACGGACATAATAGCCATGTTCATTCGTGCGTAATGCATGTCTTCAAAAAAGACTCCGTCCCCAGTATGACAATAACGTGCAACTTTTAAAAACACCAACTGGCCCGCAAAACTCCTGTGGTCTCTGCGTGTGAATCGCTGCTCCAGCCGTGGCTTGGTGACTTCCATACCAAGACCAATCGAACTGCAAGCCAGCGCATTTGTTTCCGCATGACTGCTCTGACACACCAATGCTCATAAGCGAAAAGAGTAAGACTGTCTTTTCAAACGCAACCAAATTCACCTGTGCATGCAAAACAGTAGGCTAATAGCCATAGCCTGGTGCATATTTGACAGCCACTGTCCATATATTGCATGTCGCCGCCGCGTTTCAGTACAACACAGACAGACAGAGCTATCTTAGATCTTAACCCTAACTCTGCTGCTGCACAAAGTAGACAAGATGGCACGTATTGTACCTGACATTATAGTTCTAGCCTACAACCATGGAGATTGCTCATAGGGGTTGCCTCAATTAACTCGTGCAAATAGTTTCTTAAGTCTTGCAACAAACTTCTCTCGCTTACATTTAATTCAATGTAGTCCAAGAAGAACAGATTGCTGGGCGGATATAATATTTCAATTTACTACACGGCGCCTAATTTTTCAGCCTATAATGTCTATCCCGAGTAAACACACAGGTGCCGATTTCTAAAACGGTAGCGAATTCATGGTGCCTTCTTACGCCGATGTAGAACTAAACCAGCATGCAGGGGCACTACGTTGTGTTGCGGTTTCAACGCGAACATCTGCGGTGAACGAAGTCTGAGAATTTCCCTCATATCAAGGACACAATAATGCTGTGCGCCGACAGAGATGCGGCGAGGTCGGTCTGAAACACATCAAATACACCAACTTACCTCTGTAAACGTATCCCTGCGACCACACAATTTTCCTTTTTCCTCCACTATTAACTCTCCGCCATCTTCCGCACTGTGTTTGTTTAAATGGGAAACACTCCCCGAGCGAAATCAGCCAGCTTGTTGCCGACGCTGGGACTTCTGGGTAGGGGAGTCCGTAAGTACATTAGCTGAATCCAAATGGCGACAGTCCTCCAGGCACCGAACTACAAGTACATGTATGCTTAAGACGCTAAACTGAACTCCAATGTAGACGGCTGGCAGGGTTGATATGAGAGACATGCCACAGTATTTATTTATAGTTAACCTGACGAGCACCCGGTAAGCAAACAATGACCTGAGCGCAAAATATCTGCATTACCGTAAACCCTGGTCACCACTCAGGATGGGCTATTTGCAAAGACGCGTAATACAATTGTTATTGGCACGTCGTTACGTTGGAATAAATTTAGACGTGAAACGCTTTTTTCCCCTCATGCAAGAATGTTCTATTAACGATCTCGACCTCTCCAACTGTTCTTAATGTTTTTCTCTGGTTGCCAAGATTGAAAGGAAAATGCAAAATGTAAACATCAACAGGTTATGTAGGCTATGCTATCAATTATATTAAATCAAACAATGTCGTGTTACTATTCGCAAAAGCTGAGCGATCCCTTAATAATAATAATAATAATAATAATAATAATAATAATAATAATATAATATTATTATTATTATTATTATTATTATTATTATTATTATTATTATTATTAATGATTGGATCTTCGTCTGGTGAAGCTTCATTGAGGATGTCTCATTAGTCGGAGCAATCTTGTTCATTTACAGCAGCTCCCCCCCCTCCTCCACTGCAAGAACTGGATTTTCTTGCCCTAACTAGGGAAAACTATCACTGCTAGGCTTGATGCTTTATGCATGAGGCACATATGTGGACTCCATATGGGAGAGTAGACAGGGTCAGCGTGTGGCCAATGCTGCCCAGCTCGACGTCCTGGGGTCTGTGGCTCGGCCGGCACCTGGCCCCTCATCCACCACACACACACACACACACACACACACACACACACACACACACACACACACACACACACACACACACACACACAGGCGGGAGGAGCAGAGAGAGAGCAAGCGAGAGAGAGAGACAGAGAGAGAGGGAGAGAGAGAGACGGGTATCCATGGTGATCACATGCAGGTGCACCAGCAGAGAGAGAGAGAGAGAGAGAGAGAGAGAGAGAGAGAGAGAGAGAGAGAGAGAGAGAGAGAGAGAGAGAGAGAGAGAGAGAGAGAGAGGACCATGTCCACAGTGCCAGAAGGGAAAGAAGGACTGACATGTTGAGAGAGAGAGAGAGAGAGAGAGAGAGAGAGAGAGAGAGAGAGAGAGAGAGAAGGAGACAGAGAAAGAGCGAGGGAGAGAGAAAGAAATAAACAGAAAGGGAAGGGAGAGAATGGGGGGGGTAGCAGAAGAAAAATGAAATGATAAATGAAGTGGAGAAGAGAGAGAGGGAGAAATAGAGAGGGCGGGAGGGAGGCAGGGAGGGGCAGAAAAAAGCTTGGATGAGAGAAAAGGATGAGAGAGGTTGAATTGGCAAAAGAAAGGGAAGAAACTGACAGGGTAATGAGACAAGGGAAGCTTTAAAGCCAAAGACAAGACGAGGTAAGCGCGAGACACTTTGCGGTAAACTGCAGTATTTTTCACCCTGCACTTTTCACAATTTGAAGTGAACAAACAGAAATGCCCTCTTTGTTGAAAAAAAGGGAGCAATGTCTAACACATGTGCTAGTTTCTCTCAACAACTCTGTCACAAACTCCTTTTTTCTTTTGGCGTTTATTATTTTTGGCCTTTTCCACAGAAATGTCACATTGGAAAGGATCATTACTCAGTTGTCTCCCTTTCGCAAGCTGGTTGTATGTATATGAAAAACAAAAAACTAATGTACGTAATGTAATAATAGCACTAAGTTTAAAAAAATATATAACGTATATATGAATCAACGTTTCCTAGAGAAACAAGATACAAAGACAAGGATTCCTTGAGATATCTAAAATTAATATAAGCTGTATGTTTTTCTTCATTAACATACATGTACTGTGAAATAGAGTAAGTATGCACTGACAAAAATAGCATTTGTCCTGGACTGCAGTACCATAATCAGAAAGAGCTGAGAGTGGACTTTAGCACTACTGCTCTGAGTCCTGCTAACATTTGAATATGTGTAAATGTGTGTGTGTGTGTGTGTGTGTGTGTGTGTGTGTGTGTGTGTGTGTGTGTGTGTGTGTGTGTGTGTGTGTGTGTGTGTGTGTGTGTGTGGGTGTGTTGGTGGGGGGGGGGGTAGAGAAGAAGAGAGAAAGGCAAGGAAAGGCTATGTGTGTGTGTGTGTGTGTGTGTGTGTGTGTGTGTGTGTGTGTGTGTGTGTGTGTGTGTGTGTGTGTGTGTGTGTGTGTGTGTGTTTTCTTGCTCTCTGCTGTGTGATCTAATGAGAGGGTTGTCAGGGCGTCCTCCCTGTCCTCCCTCCCCCACCAAACACAATGCAAATTAAACCAATGCTGCCCTCTTGACAGCATGGCTGCGTGGTTGTGTGTTTGCGTGTGTGTACATACATGCGTGTGTGTGTGTGTGTGTGTGTGTGTGTGTGTGTGTGTGTGTGTGTGTGTGTGTGTGTGTGTGTGTGTGTGTGTGTGTGTGTGTGTGTGTGTGCACGTCCGCATGTGCGCTCGTGCTTGTGTGTGCGTGTGCATGCACACTCGTATATGTGTGTGTGTGTGTGTGTGTGTGTGTGTGCGCGCGCGCACGTACGCGTATGGAGAGAGATCAGTATCAATATTAAGAAATGAATGTCACACCACTCACCAATATATTTCGTGATCCACAAACAAATGTAATAACATTCGCAAATATAATTCATACATTTCATGATCCACAAACAAATGTAACAACATTCACAAATATAATTCATGATGCACAAATGAATGTAACCCCATTCACAAATGCCAGCGCAGTTCTATTAATTTGCAAACCGGTCTACATATATTCGCAAGCCCTATACATATTTGTGACTTCCATTGTATTTGTGTGTGGATTTTTGAGACTGTCCTGACGGTATTTGACACACAAATGTGCTCAGCCAATCACATCAGCCGGCGTTCGAGCGTAAGGTTGAAGACATTGCGCTTCTATTACGCAGAGCAGGCTACTAGTGCGAAGCCACCATAGATCTGTATAAATAACTGGAAGTAGAGCCATTACTGAAGTGCTCCCTGACGTAAACTCGGAAGCTTATGAAGTTACTGACTTTCACATCATCTTTGTACAAATATGTCTGGATCTGGACTAACGTGTGCCGTAATCGGATGTAACAATAACAGCAGAAAGCTAAAAATGTGGAAAAAGAGCGTATGTGCGCTTCATAGTCCACAGTTTAAAGAGGATTGTCCATGTTGTGTGCCCTACGGTGTACACCGCTTCCCCGGCCGTGCTGAGGATGAAGACATTCGCAAGATGTGGATTAAACACGTACACCGAAAGGACTTTGCCCCCAAACAAGTATTCAAGGGTATGTATTTTTATTTCTAGGTGGTTAGTGTAGTTAAGTATTGTAAGCCAGTGTCTATGTAAACTGGTGGCAACAATTATTTAGCTTGGCTAGCTAACGCTAGTTACTATTATTTAGCATTCTTTCATTAATACCTAAGTTTCCCCAGGATTGGGAAGAGCACCATGAGCCCCATGGTTATCTGTGCTGTGTGTCATGGTACATTTGTGTGCTTTTTTTCGATTATTTGTGTATGTGTGCCCTTTGAAATGAAAATGTGACCCTGGCAACTTAGCTAATTATTTTGTTATGCTAGCGGAGTTTTGGCAAGGCTAGCCAGGTTACACTGACTTTAACAAGAAGTCAGGCTAGGTTTTGGTAGCACCAAGAGCCCCATGGTTATCTGTGCTGTGTGCCATGGTACATTTCTGTGTTTATTTGCGATTATTTGTGTATGTGTGCCCTTTGAAATGGAAATGTGACCCTGGCAATTTAGCTAATTCTTTTGTTATGCTAGCGGAGTTTTGGCAAAGCTAGCCAGGTTGTGTGACTGACTTTAATAAGAAGTCAGGCTAGGTTTTGGTAGCTTTTGTTTTGTCCATAACCTACCCCAATTTTATTTTCATCTCATAAATCGACCAGCATGTTTGTATTTGTAATAATGTTTGCCATTCTATTGGAAATAAAGTGGTGGGGACAAGCTAGGTTCATCTCAAAAGTGGTAGGCCTATGGACATGTCCTAGCCTAGCGCAGCCAGACCCGGTCGCTAGGGGCGTCTAGATTTCTAGGCTAGACATGTCCCCCAACACCCAGACTGAAAATTACACCCAGACTGAAAATAACCCTTCCTCAACAAAAGATAATTTTCGCTATCCAACCTCAGTGTACATGTCTTGCTTTGTCCTGTATTTTGTCTAATGTATGTGAGAATGACTGCAGCCATGGCAAAGATAATTTTCTGTTTCATGTGTAACAGCCAATTATATATATTTTTTATCTCATCTTATTCCCACCCTCCTTAGGTGTGTGCGGAGTACACTTCCCTGACGGCAGACCAACGCAGGAACACCCATATCCCATAATATGGGATATGAATATAGTGTAAGTTTACATGTATATAACAAATAACTTAAGTGCTTTTTTCTTAATTACCTTAACCATATGTTGTTAAAGTACTTTTGGAGCGATTTGCCTCCAGACGTTAGACTCTCTCCCATCTGCCACTACTTTTTAATCTAGGCTAAAATAAAAAATAAAAAATAAAAATAAAAAAAACACACACATTTTCTTAACTTAGTTCTTGACTCTTAGTTGTTATGCTTTCTCTCCTTAAAGGGACAGTTTGGTCAATTTCAACATGCAGTTGTAATGCTCACACTACCCTGGACTTGTCAGTGCCTGACAATATTAAGAGTTATAAAATATTAAGAGTTGGCCTATGTTTCATTTTTTAAAAATGTAAACAAACGCTGCCCCCATTAGAATTGCTCATATCTCGGAAAGGGCTGAGCCGAAAAATGTGGCATCACCAGGTACTGACAAGTCAAGGGTAGCGTGAGCAATACAACTGCATGTTGAAATTGACCAAACTGTCCCTTTAAGCCACTGCTTTTATGTACCTAAATTGCCTTTCAACACTTGTGTCTTATTATTCCATGCAAGAGTTTACATCTGCTAATTGTAATATAAAGCAATGTGAAGTGAGATTTAAAGTGTTCTGTAGGACAGTGGCGTTGTAATTAACTGTTTTTTAAAAGCTGTTGGTGTTTTTTGTTCCTTCTTATATTTATTCTCAGAAAGCACCGTCATGTGGAAGACCACCCCAAAGAGGAGATGTCTCCAGCCCCCAACAGAGAGACCATGTGATGAGCCTCCTGTGACAGATTCTGACACCGAAGTAGGGCATAGCTTGGAGGATAGCCTGTCTCCACACCAATGTGATGTTGGCACTCAGTGGCCAGAGCGTAGTGATCATGATTGTTGTTCGATGAAGTCAACAAAAGATGCAAGCACACAAACCGATCCTACACCATCACTGTCAGATCATGACATGGATGATAAAGTGTCAAAACTTTACACTGGACTAGACATCATCAGCTTTTGGCAACTTTTGAACACCATCATTGGCTTTCTTCCACAGTCGAAGACGTTCAAATTACCAGTCCATGAACAGCTAAGTGCTGGTCCTAATGAGGCTTCGGCTTGGCTACAGCCTGTGATATGTCCGCAATGTGGAGAGCAACACTTGCCAATTTCACAAGGGAAAATCTTATTTTTTGGCTCCCTCGAGACACTCTGAATAGAGTAAGACCTTCAAGTTTTCTTGAACAGTATCCCAATGCAACATGCATCATAGATTGCACTGAAATATTTGTCCAAAGACCGAAGAACTTGGGGAAAAGAGCAAAAACATACAGCAACTATAAGCATCACAACACCTACAAAGTCCTCTATTGCATAGCCCCCAATGGTTTTGTGATGTATGTGTCAAAACTGTTTGGTGGCAGAGCTAGTGACACTTTTATCTTAAACTGTGGATTTCTGGTGATCAGATTTTGACAGACCGGGGATTCACAATTGGAGATGTTCTTCCTCCAGGAGTGACATTGGCTATTCCAGCATTTACACGTGGATGTACACAACTATCAGAACATGAAGTCACAAGAACCCGCCGTCTCGCCAATGTCCGAATTCATGTTGAACGTGCAATAAGAAGGTTAAAATGCTTCAAAATTTTGAGTAATGTAATTCCAGGTTGATTAAAACATGTTGATGACATTTTGACTATTTGTGCAGGCCTGTGTAACCTTCTTGAAATCTTACAAACATGTTTGGCATACACTACACTTGTCCCTGTCTGTAGGCCTACATGTCAGCATCATCTTCCAACTTGTCAGTGATACTATGCCCAAGATATTTTGTACTGCTTGACACACAGTGATTGCCCTGACAGGTAAAACGTTGGAAAGACTTAAGATCCTGAACATAACACTTTTTTGCATTGTACTGTAGGCCTACATCAAACTCAACCCCATACTCAGAGCACACATTCAGAAGTTGCTGAAACTCAACAGCGCCGGGGGACATGGGCCTAATAGCCAGATCATCAAATGGTTGAAAACAGTGCATGTGTTTTATTGTCTGTGTATAAATCTCGTCATACATCCAGTGCGTTTTGTTTTTTTTAACAGACGTGTTTTCACAATGACACTCTGAGAATTTACTTTTGAACAAAGTGTCTTGTGTATAAAATGGTGTGCAGACAGCCGGAGTGTGTGTGTTGCGTAAAGGAACAAGTGCTTTGCAAAGCTGGTATGAAAGTGTAATGCTAGACTTTTGATTAAGGTAAAGCAGCATGTGTTATAGTACCAACAACTGAACAATATGCTACTTTGGTCATCAGCCTTTAATGTTTAAGCAGTAGCCTAGGCAAAAACTGTAACAAAGTAAAAACAAAACAAAGAAAATATAACTGCCGAATGAATTAAGAACCTGAATTATCACCAGCATTTGACCGGTTGTTAATTTAAAACCAGGCATGCATATGTATCTATATCTATCTTTAGAAATTAGGCCTACGTTAACAACAGGGAATCTTTATCTTTTCAGGTCAAGGTGGCCGCCTTGGCAATAGGGAAACTCTCTCTCTCTAGGCTAGGCCTGATCAGAAAGCAAGGTGTGTGTGTGTGTGTGTTTTTTTTTTTTTTTTAACCTCTGTCATTAAAGGGACACTGCAAGATTTATAGTTGTTTATTTCCAGAATTCATGCTACTCATTCACTAATGTTACCCTTTTCATGAATACTTACCACCACCATCAAATTCTAAGTATTCATTATGACTGGAAAAATTGCACTTTTCATACATACAAAGGGGGATCTCCTCCATCATTGTCCGCCATTTTGAATTTCCAGAAATAGCCATTTTTAGCTGCAAAAAGGACTGTACTTGGGCCATAACAGAAAATCTGAGTTTATTATTTAGTAAACTATCATGAAAAGATCAAATTTGGCAATAGGCAACCCAGTTACAATGAGCAGCATAGTTGCAGTACCCTTTTTGACCATTTCCTGCACAGAGTCCCTCTAACTGATAAAAATAAAGCCTTGTTGGCCTCAACATGTCATTAATTTCACCATGTAAATCGTGCCTTGCAAGAACTGATATTTTGAGGCAGTGTTAAGACAGTGGGTTGCACCAGCTGATTGCTTAGGCTACTTAACCACAGCCCTTTTAGAAGACATCACCTCCCGTCCTCTCCTTGTGGTAGCGTCTCCAGCAATAAGTAAGGATTTGGCGCCCCTTAGTGGCAAGCTGTGCACCCAGCGATGAACAGACAGACAGACTGCAAAACTCAATCACATATTATGTGGCAGAGGTAATGATAAAAATGATGTCTGGTATAGTCAGGAGGTAATGAAAAAAAGCCAGTATAACATTTCCCAATCAATATAAGGGGATAATGATTAATTAAATTGAATGTGTGACAGTGGCACCAGCTCTCTGTTAAGACTGGACACCACAGGTCAGCTCCTGTGTCTATTCCACAACACACTGCAGCAAGATTTTACATTACATTACATTTCACTTAGCTGACGCTTTCATTTGTTCAAAGCGATTTACAACTATTATTTTTCAGGGTATTGGTTACAGTCCCTGGAGTAATGTGGGGTTAGGTGACTTGCTCAAGGGCACTTCAGCCATGGATGGAGGTGTAGGGAGAGGTCGTGGGGGATTCGAACCAGCAACCCCTAGATTGAAAGACCAACTCTCTAACCACTAGGCCAGGGGTGTCAAACTCAAACTCACAGAGGGCCAAAATACAAATCTGGAACAAAGTCGCGGGCCAAACTCAATATTTACAACGGCCTAAAATTGTGCAAACACACTTAATCTCATAATTAATTTCACAAACAGATTCCCATCGTAGTTCAAATGTGCCTGCAGATACTCTGTTGCAGTAGTGTGAGCAGTTTTACTGGCCTATGCCCAGCCCACTCATATTTTTTTTGACACATTACATTTTATGTTCAGGTCTTATGCTATATATTAATGGTGTATGTGGGCCAACTGTAATACACATTTGAAATGATCTAAAATGACTCTGCGGGCCAGATTTGGCCCCCGGGCCTGAGTTTGACATCCCTGCACTAGGCCATGGCTGCCCAGATTTCTCACAAAGAGCTGCATTGAAATGACATTAAGAACATTAGTGATTAATAACAAATTGCCTAGTAAAAAACACACCAGCAAGAGTCATTTAGTGTATGGGGCCATTTGTAAAGTGGACCAATGTAAGGTGTGTGTCAAATTTGAACAACCACCACCCCCCACCTGCAAACTACAATGCTGCAGTTGGATATTGAGCACAAGTAGCTAGGTTGTTTTTCAGTTCAGCACATATAAAAAACACCATCAAGTAAGCACACAGTATTGAACTATATTAAATTCACTATCTGTATGCATTTTAATAACTGTGTAAATAAACAATTCAAAACCGCCAGGTTAATTCATTTTTCTTTAGCATTTAAGCCTACAGTATACGGTATGTCATACCTTTGTCAGGTGCACTGATTCTCATTGATATGATTAGATTAGATAAAACTTAATTGTCTGTTACACCCATGAAAAAGAAAATTGTCTTTGGCGTGGCTTCAGTGATTCTCACAGACATTAGACAAGGCTTGACCAAAAAAAAAAAAGACAAGACCACACAATACATGCATGCTGCAGCTGGACAGTTCATCTCTTGTTCAGTATGGTCACAGCTGAGGGGGAGAAGGATTTCTTGAAAGATGATAGATATATACATATAACTGAACCAAGTGTTTCTACACACCGTATTGAACAATAATCTTCTCAACATTAATCCAAGTCTCTCTGTTGGGGCTGGAGACATCTCCTCTTTGGGGGTGGTCTTCCACATGATGGTGCTTTCTGAGAATAAATATAAGAAGGAACAAAAAACACCAACAGCTTTTAAAAACAGTTAATTACAACGCCACTGTCCTACAGAACACTTTAAATCTCACTTCACATTGCATTATATTACAATTAGCAGATGTAGACTCTTGCATGGAATAATAGTGTTGAAAGGCAATGTAGGTACATAAAAGCAGTGCCTTAAGGAGAGAAAGCGTCAATAACTAAGTTAAGAAAATGTGTGTGTGTGTGTGTGTTTTTTTTATTTTTTATTTTTATTTTAGCCTAGATTAAAAAGTAGTGGCAGATGGGAGAGAGTCTAACGTCTGGAGGCAAATCGCTCCAAAAGTACTTTAACAACATATGGTTAAGGTAATTAAGAAAAAAAGCACTTAAGTTATTTGTTATATACATGTAAACTTACACTATATTCATATCCCATATTATGGGATATGGGTGTTCCTGCGTTGGTCTGCCGTCAGGGAAGTGTACTCCGCACACACCTAAGGAGGGTGGGAATAAGATGAGATAAAAAAATATATAATTGGCTGTTACACATGAAACAGAAAATTATCTTTGCCATGGCTGCAGTCATTCTCACAGACATTAGACAAAATACAGGACAAAGCAAGACATGTACACTGAGGTTGGATAGCGAAAATTATCTTTTGTTGAGGAAGGGTTATTTTCAGTCTGGGTGTAATTTTCAGTCTGGGTGTTGGGGACATGTCCATAGGCCCTACCACTTTTGAGATGAACCTAGCTTGTCCCCACCACTTTATTTCCAATAGAATGGCAAACATTATTACAAATACAAACATGCTGGTCGATTTATGAGATGAAAATAAAATTTGGGCTAGGTTATGGACAAAACAAAAGCTACCAAAACCTAGCCTGACTTCTTATTAAAGTCAGTCACACAACCTGGCTAGCTTTGCCAAAACTCCGCTAGCATAACAAAAGAATTAGCTAAATTGCCAGGGTCACATTTCCATTTCAAAGGGCACACATACACAAATAATCGTAAATAAACACAGAAATGTACCATGGCACACAGCACAGATAACCATGGGGCTCATGGTGCTACCAAAACCTAGCCTGACTTCTTATTAAAGTCAGTGTAACCTGGCTAGCCTTGCCAAAACTCCGCTAGCATAACAAAATAATTAGCTAAGTTGCCAGGGTCACATTTTCATTTCAAAGGGCACACATACACAAATAATCGAAAATAAGCACACAAATGTACCATGACACACAGCACAGATAACCCAATCCTGGGGAAACTTAGGTATTAATGAAAGAATGCTAAATAATAGTAGGCCTAACTAGCGTTAGCTAGCCAAGCTAAATAATTGTTGCCACCAGTTTATGTTACATAGACACTGGCTTACAATACTTAACTACACTAACCACCTAGAAATAAGAATACATACCCTTGAATACTTGTTTGGGGGCAAAGTCCTTTCGGTGTACGTTTTTAATCCACATCTTGCGAATGTCTTCATCCTCAGCACGGCCGGGGAAGCGGTGTACACCGTAGGGCACACAACAAGGACAATCCTCTTTAAACTGTGGACTATGAAGCGCACATACGCTCTTTTTCCACATTTTTAGCTTTCTGCTGTTATTGTGACATCCGATTACGGCACATGTTAGTCCAGATCCAGACATATTTGTACAAAGATGATGTGAAAGTCAGTAACTTCATACGCTTCCGAGTTTACGTCAGGGAGCACTTCAGTAATGGCTCTACTTCCAGTTATTTATACAGATCTATGTTGGCTTAGCACTAGTAGCCTTCTCTGCGTAATAGAAGCGCAATGTCTTCAACCTTACGCTCGAACGCCGGCTGATGTGATTGGCTGAGCACATTTGTGTGTCAAATACCGTCAGGACAGTCTCAAAAATCCACACACAAATACAATGGAAGTCACAAATATGTATAGGGCTTGCGAATATATGTAGACCGGTTTGCAAATTAATAGAACTGCGCTGGCATTTGTGAAGGGGGTTACATTCATTTGTGCATCATGAATTATATTTGTGAATGTTGTTACATTTGTTTGTGGATCATGAAATGTATGAATTATATTTGCGAATGTTATTACATTTGTTTGTGGATCACGAAATATATTGGTGAGTGGTGTGACATTCATTTCTTAATATTGATACTGATCTCTCTCCATATGTGTGTGTGTTTGTGTGTGCGTGTGCCAGTGTGTCTTTTTTGTGTCTGTGCATGCATGCACGTGCGTGTGTGTGTGTGTGTGTGTGTGTGTGTGTGTGTGTGTGTGTGTGTGTGTGTGTGTGTGTGTGTGTGTGTGTGTGTGTGTGTGTGTGTGTGTGTGTGTGTGTGTGTGTGCGTGCGCGTGTGCACAAGTGTGTGTTTTCTAGGTCTGTGTCTCTAGGAAACAGAAGTGAGGATACTGCTAAAGTGGTGAGTAGAGTAGACAGTAGGAAAAGGTCAAAGAATGGAATTGGAACACACTCTCGCAAAACACATACACACATTAAACATACACACATACTGTACACACACATGGTACGAGTGCACACAGAGATCTCTCAGAAACTCTCCCTCTCTCTCTCACACACCCCTTTCTGCACAATTGCACAGACACAACACAACACAACACAACGCACGTGCGCCCGCACACACACACACACACACACACACACACACACACACACACACACACACACACACACACACACACACACACACACACACACACACACTGTTGGCTGTAAGTGTTGGCTTCTGCTTCATAAGTAGCACCTGCACCAGCTTCAGCACACTAGGCTCCACACACTACTGAGGCCTACCATCAAAGAGCTCAACTTACTCACTCACTCACTCACTCAGAGCCCAAACTCACTCATAGGAAGTTATGCTCTCCACGCAAGAGTCAGTCGGCCGGCAAGGCAACTAAAGCACACATACCCAGGCACTCGTCCAACACACGAGAAGCCAACAGACCAGCAACAAGGATAGACTGACACTCAGGAAAGCAAACAGGCAGACAGACAGATAGACAGGTATGCAGGCAGGCAGACAGACAGATACAGACACAGACACCGCCAAAAAGTGTGCAGTTCACTGAGAAACCAACAGACTAACAACAAGGATAGGCTGACACTCAGAAACACAGACAGACAGACAGACAGACAGACAGACAGACAGGAGAGCCACACTAGACGGACAGACAGGCTGGTATTCAGGCAGACAGACAGACACAGACACAGACAGGCCGTCAGAAAAGTGGTCAGTTCGCTGAGAAACCAACAGACTAACAACAGGGATAGGCTGACACTCAGAGAAACAGACAGACAGACAGACAGACAGACAGACAGACAGACAGACAGACAGACAGAATAGTGAGCAGTTCAGGCCGGCAGACAGGCAGACCAAAAACAAGCAAGTAGGCAGAGACAGACAGACAATAAGCAGTTCATGCCAGCTAGACAGACAGATATGCTAAAAGTCAAACAGACGTGTAAAATAGGACAGCAAATCAACTTAAACAAAGAAAACTATTCAGACAGGCAGACGAAGAGTCAAGCAAGGAGGTCAAGGAGACACACAGACAGACAGATGACAGGGCTGAAACCCTTTTTGCTGGAACACCCCTTCAATTAAACAATATTTGAATACTTTAACAATACTTTAATACTTTAATACAATATTTTCGTCACAGATGTGTTTCAACTAGCTTCCGAGAGAGAGAGAGAGAGAGAGAGAGAGAGAGAGAGAGAGAGAGAGACAGACAGACAGACAGACAGACAGACACACAGGCAGACAGACACACAGACGATCTGGCAAGACAGACATTTTAGTCATAGAAGCAGACCTACTGTATGCATGTGTGATCGCAGAAGGGAGACACATGAACCATTCATAGAGGCAATCGCATTCAAGCCTCAAACATGCATGGACACCGATAGCACAGACATGAGAGGGCAAACGAGCCGATCCCAGAGATATACACTGACATGGATTTGCAAAGACACACAAACACAGTCAAAACACTGGCAGGGAGAGGGAGAGGGAGAGGGAGAGGGAGAGAGGGGTGAGCTGATACAGTCGGCAGTGGTGGTGGTGGATGAGTGTATTGGAAAATGGCATCGCAGAAATAGGCCAATGGATGCAGACATGATCCATCCACACACGCAAACACAGACACACACATGCACATGAGCACACATACACGCGCATAGCGCACACACGCACACACACACACACACACACACACACACACACACACACACACACACACACACACACACACACACACACACACACACACACACACACACACACACACACACACACACACACACACAGGGGGCTTTTTACTGATAGTGCATGTGTTGGAGGCCAAGAGGTTGGAGGCTTGAAGTGAGTCATGCAAAGTTGACAGTCAGATCACTTATTGCCAAAATAAAAAAGATACCACAGACTTGTGCCCAAGTGTGTGTGTGTGTGTGTGTGTGTGTGTGTGTGTGTGTGTGTGTGTGTGTGTGTGTGTGTGTGTGTGTGTGTGTGTGTGTGTGTGTGTGTGCGTGCGGTAGGGACATGGAGAGGGCAGAGAGAGAGAGAGAGAGAGAGAGAGAGAGAGAGAGAGAGAGAGAGAGAGACAGACAGAGAGACAGACAGGCTGCTGCAGACAGACAGAAAGTAAGAGTGATAGTAAGAGAGATAGTAAACGAAGGGGAGACAACTTAACTGGAAGGTCACTGATATGCAGAGACAGACAGGTCTATCAGTAAACATGAGACACATCAGCAAAACACAGTGAAGGAAGGACAAGCGAGTCAGTGAGTTGACAGAGGACGCAGGCCTACAAAGACAAAAGGAGACAAAATCACACGCACAAAGGCAAAACTTGAGGGAGAAATGCAAACGTTAAGAAGATAGCGAGCGAAAAAAAAAAGATTGCTGCAGCAGTTTATATAAATAATGAAGTGAAAAGAGGAAATAAAAGGGTAAATAATAAAGGAAGAATAAAATAATAAAATAGGAATAAGAGAAAGTGATCCTGATGCTGTTTAAGTATTCCACACAGGTATATGGTAGGCTGGAGCCGGGAGCTGCCACTGTGAGAGTGGAAAACTACAGCTCACAGGTGAAAACAAGCACCCTCAGACAGGACACAGGGGAGGGAGGGATGAAGAGAAGGAGATAAAAGGGGAGAGAGAGAGAGAGAGAGAGAGAGAGAGAGAGAGAGAGGGAGAGAGACAGAGAGAGACAGAGACAGAGACAGAGAGAGAGAGATTAAATAAAAGAATACTGTACTGAGGACAGAGACACAGAGAAGAAGGCAAAGGGGAACAGAGAGACAGGGCTTTAAGAATACATAGGAGAGACTGAAAATGCACACAAAACAGCCACATTGCTCAGTTTCCAAGGGTGATGGAAAAGAGAAGATAGAAGAAGATAGAAGAGGAAGAAATAAAGAGAGAATATTGCATGTGACCAAGTGGCTCTGTTTGGGTCACTTACGTTTTTAAAAACAGGCGTCAGGGTGGTGCAACCCACAATGTCACTATTGTATGAAGTTAGTGAATTAAGTAATAATTGTACAACATTTTTGTTTCATTTACATGTAATATAGCGGGGGGGAAAATGAATCGATACTATATCAGTCGCATTAGCTGTGGTTGCACCACCTGACTTCTGCTACTAAAAACGTCAATGATCTGTTTTGCCGTTTCTGCAACTGGATGTCCTTCCTGTTATAATCTCTGTTTGAGGTATGCATGCACTCTGCATGTGAGTGTGTTGAAGGGTGGCCATTCAGCTGCTTTACAACAAGTTCTGCAGCCAAAAAAATCTTTGCGAGACACACTAGACGCTGTCTGTCTCCCTGCCTGCCTGCCTTCCTGCCTGTCTGTCTGTCTGTCTGTCTCTCTCTCTCTCTCTCTCTCTCTCTCTCTCTCTCTCTCTCATACAAACACTGGTGTACTGGGCCAAAGTGGGAGGAAGAAAGGCTCCTCCTTTTTTTGCTACAGAAATAAAAAAACACATCACAGCACTGTAACACCACTCCTCACGTCTCCCCTCTCAGCCCCTCCCTCATTCGCTCTCCTCTCTCTTTTCTTCTCTCCTGCCTCCTTTCTTCTCCTCCTCCCTCTCTTCTCTTCTTTTTCTCCCTCTTCTCTCCGCCCTCAGTCATCCTCTCTCTTGCCTCTCTCCTTCTTCTTTTTCTTCCCTCCTTTCTTCCCTCCACCTGTAGTGTCATAATTAATCCTGGGGGAGAGACACTGATAGGGCCAGCGAGGTGGTGAGCAAGCCTCTGCCCCAGAGCCCCCCTCTTCCCTCCATCACACACACACGTACACACATATGCGCGCGCACAAACCCAGTGGGACAGCAGCACATACAAGTCTGGTCTTTGTGTGTGTGTGTGTGTGTGTGTGTGTGTGTGTGTGTGTGTGTGTGTGTGTGTGTGTGTGTGTGTGTGTGTGTGTGTGTGTGTGTGTGTGTGTGTGTGTGTGTGTGTGTGTGTGTGAGAGAGAGGGAGAGATTGTGACAGAGAATGTGCACATGCATTTGTGTGCATGCACATTTTTGTGTTTGTGTACATGTACCCACAAAGAATTGTGTGTGTGAAAAGTGTGTGTGTGTGTGTGTGTGTGTGTGTGTGTGTGTGTGTGTGTGTGTGTGTGTGTGTGTGTGTGTGTGTGTGTGTGTGTGTGTGTGTGTGTGTGTGTGTGTGTGTGTGTGTGTGTGTTAGATGTGCGGCACAGAAGGTACAGTAGGTGTTGCAGTGTTTATGAGGAGGGTTTTTTGCAGAGAGAGAGAGAGAGAGAGAGAGAGAGAGAGAGAGAGAGAGAGAGAGAGAGAGAGAGAGAGAGAGAGAGAGAGAGAAAGAGAAAGAGAAAGTGTTCCCGAAACACAGCTGAAAAACATCAATTGCAGGTCTACCCTCTACTTTTTCTTCCTGGTAACATAAATGGTAATGGTAAACCTGGTACTTAGTAGCCTAAGTGAAGGTTTCTTGCACACCTCCTTGGTCAGGTGCGTAGGAGTGGAATTAAACCATGCACATGTGAACAGTGTGCGGGAGCTTTCTTTGCTTTAACAATGGTAAACCTGGTAGAGTGAGAGAGAAGGGTCGGGCAGAAGAGAGAGGGAAAGAGGGACAAAGGCAGGGAAAGAGAGAGTAAGGAGAGAGAGAGAGAGAGAGAGAGAGAGAGAGAGAGAGAGAGAGAGGGAGGGGACGGAGAAGAGACAGAGAGGGAGAAAGTGAGTGGGAGAGTGAAATCCACAGCCAGCCAATGTGCTGCCTAACAAGAGGGAAAATGTCAGAACACTTCAAAGTCCGACACACGTTGTCTGGCAGTGTTGTCATGGTGATCGGACGTCAACGAACACTGGGGGGGCAGATTTCAGAGATACCAACCATACCCCCTCCCCCAACACCACCACCACCCCATCTCCTTTTCCCGTCCCCTCTCATACCTTCTACCACCCATGGTACAACCACACCACCACATCACTCTACCTGACTTCAAGTTGGCCACTGCTACCGAAAATAATGTATTCCCGATATGTATTCTGCCCTACATGGATGGAAAAAACAATGGCAGGGGTCTAGCAATATTCACATACTGTATGATTGATGCTAGTGTGTAGAAAACACACTCAAAAAAGGTTTCTGCTGTATTTTAGACCCTTCTTCCTCTTCCATAGTCTGCCATAATGTCTGACCCTCATGCCCTGTACATGACCATATAGTATAACATTTTTGTGCAGCCGTTTCCAAAGAAATCTCGCAGATTTTGCAACTGAGATGTAGACAGTAATTCAACACTTTGAAAGCCGAATTCAACACTTCTACAATACTATTTGATCTCTCTCACTAAGTGCTGACATAACACTGTAAGACCCACTGTGTATTAGTGAAATGACTGTGTTATTTTGTATTTGCAAGTGGCTTCTGTAGCTGTCCTCAATTAGCCTGTCTTTTCTACCAGCACAGTCATGCACCCAGCTGAGCAAATTGGCCTATTTGGGTAACTGGCCGAGATGGATTGAATTTCAGATAAATTATCCTGGTGTATCGTAAAGGTTATTTGCACTGATAGCTAGCCTCTTATCTGTCTGATTACGTGTCATTAGAATCAATCAGCAGGTTCCAAAAATGGTTGAATGAATAAAAAAATATTCATGGTTTTCAATCTCTGACTCTCTTAAGGAGTTCTATCTCTGCCTGGGCAACCAGGCAGCCAAGCAGGCAGACAGGGAAGACAAAGGGGCCAGTTGTCCTGGGACCAGGGGGAGAGGGGGCCCAACATTGGCTCCTCATTACATTATATGTCTTGGATAGGGAGGCCTTTCAGATGACTTTGTCCTGGGCCCAGCAACAGCTGACAACAGGCCCCCATGCCTAAGCAACCCGTCCCAACCCCCCCAGTATACTGTACCTGAATGACACCTCCACAGAGCCCCATGTATTTATGGAAATATGCAGAAAGCGCCTCAGTCAGCAGGGGAGACCTGCTGTGGGATGGAAGTGTGATGGTGCTAAGGCTGACAGAATGTGTGCTGGACCATGCACTGGTGTATGGGGCCAATTGGTGGGCGGTGAATGCATCATGTGGTGCTGGTGGTGTGGTGTGTTGTTTAGTGCCCACGCTTTATACCTGCTGCCTGGCAGCAGAATGACATGACAACATGATATGACATGTACCTTGCCACTCAGTCTTCCTTGCGGTAAGAGAGGGAGGCTGTGGGCCATGAGGAGAGGGAAGTGTTTAATTCACTGCTCTGCCTCACATCCATATATTATGTACATACATACATGCATACTGTACATACATACTGTACATACATACATACATACGTACCCGCATGCACAAGATTCTCTCTTCACCCACTCCAGTTCAATTCATTTCTCTGCCTCATACAGGCGGTCTGACAGACATGCATGCAGTATACATACTATAAGTACCTAAGTATGCAGACATGCGTACATACATACATACACACACCTACCGGTATGCTACGGAGGTCTACATCCATACAGACAGAATCTCTCTCTCTCTCTCTCTCTCTCTCTCTCTCTCTCTCTCTCTCTCTCTCTCTCTCTCTCTCTCTCTCTCTCTCTCTCTCTCTCTCTCTCTCTCTCTCTCTCTCACACACACACACACACACACACACACACACACACACACACACACACAGCCGTGTGCGTTTGCCGTGCCATGCCACACACAGGGCGGGTATTAGCTGTGGAAGAGGGGAGAGTGGCTCGAGTCATTCGCTCTGGAGGGGTAGTGTCCTAGATTCAAGCGCTCCGCCGTCTTTCCGCCTCCTTATCACTCCCACCCATAGCACAGCACTCTCCTCTCCTCTCTTTTCGGTCCTGTGTGTGTGTGTGTGTGTGTGTGTGTGTGTGTGTGTGTGTGTGTGTGTGTGTGTGTGTGTGTGTGTGTGTGTGTGTGTGTGTGTGTGTGTGTGTGTGTGTGTGTGTGTATGTGTTGTTCTGTACGTGAGTAAGTGAATCACCTCTCCTGTTTCCCCTCTACACCCTCTGCGCATCCGTCTTGCTCGCACTTCACTTTCCCTTTGTGTCTGTTTTACTTTGCCTACCTTCCTACCTCTCTCTTTCCTGCTCACCTCCCCTTGCTCCACCACACCACCCCTATACATCCCCACCCCCACCTCCCTGCTCTCTCTCTCTCTCTCTCTCTCTCTCTCTCTCTCTCTCTCTCTCTCTCTCTCTCTCTCTCCCTGCTGCTGCTGCTGCTGCTGTCCTTCCCCCTCCTGCAGCAGCTCTGCTCCGGTCCTGGCCAGTCCAGTTCTCGAGTCGCCTATAGGAGAGCCTTATTGACTGACTGACGGACTGACTGACTGACTGACTGACTGACTGACTGACTGACTGACTGACTGACTGACTGACTGACTGTTGGCGGACAGACGGAGTGTCCCCAGGCAAGACTACGGATCCACCACATGGCGCCTACTGCAGCATTAATCAGCATTACCATCAGTGGAGCCAGCCAGGACACAGGGACGGAGAGAGAGAGAGAGAGAGAGAGAGAGAGAGAGAGAGAGAGAGAGAGAGAGAGAGAGAGAGAGAGAGAGAGAGAGAGAGAGACAGACAGACAGACAGACAGACAGAGACAGACAGAGATGGACAAATAGACAGGAGAAGAAAGAGAAACTGAAAAAGACAACAGAGAAAGAAATAGAGATGCAGGCACAGACAAAACGACAAACAAGCAGACAGAAACGCTCACAGGGAGACTGATGAAGCTATATGCTTTCTATACTGTTAAAATGAAAGAACTTGGCTCGAACTGTCACTGCTGTGTACGGAATTCTAATGTTTCAACACAGAGTAGCAATACTAGATGAAATCAGATATCAATATGTGCCCTCCTGATCCCGACAGAAGAAATAAGAGGGATACGACCATAATAACACCTCATTGCATCATACTGCTCCGCCGTCTCTCTCTCTCTCTCTCTCTCTCTCTCTCTCTCTCTACCTGCTGGAGCTCCTCCTCAGTCACAGAGACATGCTGGCCCAGTTTGCCGGTCAGTGTCTATTCACCTGTCTGTCTGTCTGTCTGTCTGGCCAGGCATCTATAGGGTAATCTGGGAGGCTGTTTATTTTGTGGGGTTTTTTGCATTAGGCTACTTATTTAAAGCGACGCTCCATCATATCGGGAAATAAGCTCATTTTACACCTCCCCTTGACTTAAATAATTGAGTTTTACCTTTCAGCACCTGCTCACCTCTGTCTGTATTTCTCTTTATCTGTGTGTCTAGACAGCCATCTAAAGCATAGGGTAGTCTGGGAGGCTGTTTATGTTATCATTTTTTGCATAAGCAACTCATCCCCCTTTCCACTGTAACTTCTCCCTACACTGCCTGCACTTCAGCTGCATATGTCATCCGCATTGCTTATCTGAGTGCCAACATCTGCAGCCCAGAATGTGGCCACCAAAGTCCCCTTTCAAAATACGTTTTGGGGGGCTTGTATTTGCTTTATTTGAGACGGGACAGTAGTGGGAGACAGAAAAAGGGGACAATCTGGAAATTACCTTGGGGCGGAAAATGAACCTGGGTCCCCGGCGTAGCCCTAGCTTGAGCCACGGCCAAGGTCCAAAGTCCCTTCCAGTGTGTGAATTTTCATTTGCCTTGAGTTTCACTTCTTTGAATCCGGCACTCAAATTAGAGGTACTGTATGCGCGTGATTAAAAATCTGTCTTCCTCATGTTGCCTGACTATGGCATCATCTCGTCTAGTCTAGTACCTGTGCGCCTCACTGCAGGTGGGTACGTAGGCACTGACCCCTGGGTACATCTTTACTGACGTGCTAACAAAGGTGCTCTCCTAATGCCTTCCTCCTCCTAATGAAAGAGGTCATAGCAATGAAAGAGGCATGAATAATAGATCTCTCAAAGCCCATATTGTCTGGCATTAATATCCAGCAACCAGCCCCTAGATAAAAAAGAAAGACAGACAGACAGACTCAAGTACATCTGAGACAGATGTCTCAAGTATAAGAGATCTGCAAAACGTACAGAAGTGCTGGATGCACATAAGGAAACGTGTGCAAAATTAAAACCACTTCATGTTATGGGCTATACAGTTTGCATGCAAGTCAGTGATGTTTGGTTTTGAGGATGTCTAGACAAATACCATGAAATGGCAGTTACAGAGTACAAGAGAGGAATTAGGAGACACAGAAACTGAGATGGAATACAGGGAGAAAAGAAGAGCAAGGAGAGAAGGAGAAGGAGGAAAGCAAAGAGGATGAGGACACATAAAGGGGGGGGGGTACAATAGGAGAAAGAGAGAGGAGGGGTCTCTTTATGAACTCTTGAGCAGTTCAGAATAAACACATTCCAACTTTCCATGGCTGTCCGCACGTTTGTGCAACACAAGACAATCTATTGCAGAAAAATATGGGACACATGCATATGATTTGAAAATACATCTGGACACCAAAAATGGACTGAAATACGAGACTGTACCAGGAAATTCGGGACGTCTGGTCAACTTTAGACCAGAGAAAGAGAGAGACAGAGAGAGAAAAAGACAGACGACAGACAGAGACAGCATGGACAACAAAAGGAATTGCATATGTGACAAGGTGACAGCGCAAAAGAAAGAGAGGGATAGAGAGATTGCGAGAGTACAGAGGAGAGGGAGAGAGATAGAGAAAGCAGCATAGAATGAGGGAAAGACACAGAGGGAGAAACAAAGAGAAAGAGAGATAGAAAGAGACAAAGCAAGTTCAAGGGAGATTGAGATAAGAAAAGAGAAGGGGAAGAGTGATGACAGAGAGGTAGAAAGAGAGAGGGAGAGAGGGAGAGAGGGAGAGAGCGAGAGAGAGAGAGAGAGAAAGAGAGAGAGAGAGAAAGACAGAGAGAGAAAGACAGAGAGAGAAAGACAGAAAGAATGGGAGGAATGAGAGAGGAGCCGAACAGACCAAAAGACTGCACAGAACGGGGGGAGGAAAGCAGGAGAGAGAGGATGCGAGAGAGAGAGAAAGAGAGAGAGATGAGGGGGGGGGGGCCTCGAGGTCCCCTTGAGGGACCTCGACCCTCCTGGCACCAAGGCTCTACACAGCGGCTGCAGCAGCAGCAGCAGCGGAGACACAGGCAGGCGGCAAGAAGCCCGAAGAACCTCCGTCCGGTCCAGCTAATTGTGAGCTATTAGTCTGTGTGTGTGAAATTACATGTCTTATTAAATACAGAATTCCAAATGAGCCACGTTAAACACAAAAGTACTCGCCTTTTAATGAAGCTAATTTATATGGAAATGAGGCATAATCCGGGCATGATTCAGAGGGAGATTTATACTTATTGGGCATCGCTGGCCAAAAAAGGGGTGGGGGTGCGTGGTGGGGTGTAGAGTAGAGAGGAAAAAAATTCTGAGCGGGAAAAAGAAAGACTTTTTCCCCTCTTTCTCCCCAATATCCCATGGCTGTGCTGACTTTCCTTGCAGAACTGGGGGACTGTGTCTGTGCAGCAGAGTTTGTAACTGTATGCTGAGCTATACAAACTTCATCCATGTTGCTGATGGAGCAAGAAACAAACAACTGATGCCGGTGACGAGGGTGCCAGGATAGGGGGAGTTGAGGGGTGGCATATTCAGAGGTGGGTCGGCTTGTCTGTCTCTGTCTGAGTGGATGGGATGCTGGTGGTAGTGGGCAGGGCATGGCTCCTTACAGTCCTGATGGGGGCCCAGTACAAAATCATCTTAAAGGGCCCTCCTCTCAATGCATGCAATGCAAGGGACCCACTTCTGCGTTTAAAACATACCTGTTTGTCCCTCCCTGTCTGCGAGCTTGGTGGTGGAGTGGCAAAGGACAGTGGAAAAACACATACAGTGGGTGGGTGAGAGGGCATGTGGTCTGGATGGATGCAAATAGCCACACAGACTAGAGTTCCTCTTTCTCACAGAGGATGAATGAGATGACTATGACAAAAGATTACTGTAAACACACACATACATTACACACACACAGGCCTATTCACAAATATGTCTACACAATACCACCTCCTCTCTCTCACACACACACACACACACACACACACACACACACACACACACACACACACACACACACACACACACACACACACACACACACACACACACACACACACACACACACACACACACCATGTCTAGGCAAATTCCTCAAACCGACCACATTTATCATACATGGTTTTCTCCATTAGACAAAGCAATTTCAGAATTTTGTCTGCCATAATTTTTCATCCTCTTCCTCCACCTCTTTCCTTGCTCCCTCTGTTTCAGTGGCGGTGCAGACGAGTGGCAGGCAGTCTGTTGATTTATTAATGCAGCAGCTGGATGCAGTGGGCCGTGCCAGTCTGCCGCCAAACTCTCCTCTATGGCATAAGAGCGCCCTCTGTTGTCAAAGATGTGCTGTCACAGTGCGAAACATCTAACGGTACTCTTCACCAACCACCACTGACTTTGTGAGCACTGAATGAACACTGAACTGATCTGTATCTATAGTTTACCTGACTACAAGCAGGGGCACTGCCAGAAATGTTGGGCCCCATGAAAGATTTCTAATTTTGGGCCCCCTTTATGGGCCTCTGTCGGTGCTGTGCTGTCAGTACTTGGGCCCTTAGAATCTGCAACACCTTCCCCCCCTAGCGGCACCCATCACTGCGAGAATAGGATAGGTTTTGATAGGCATTGATTTGAGTTGCCATTTAGTTTAAATATTGGAATTTGAATTGTGTGTGTTAATATACTGACACCAAAGAGCTTCAGCAATGATTAATATCATGCAAAATCACACATCAGTACATCAGCAGCACCAGCTGATGACTCATGTCTATGATGCTATATAATGCACGAGAGAGTGCAGAGATCCTTAATAAATCCTGAAGGAAATTATGGAATTCATACAGAAAAAAAGGAAAACAGAATGGAGAAATAATCCAAGATTGAAACATCTAATCCATTGGTCTAAGACTGGCCCATAGATTGGATATTATAAGGCTATTGTTAGATTGTCAAAGGCATAGCCTTTATGGACTTAAATTGACTCTGCACCAGTTGGGTCCAGTGAGGTATATGATTTTTATGGGGTCCTTGGCAAATTTTAACTCCATTAGGGGTCCCCTAACCTGATTTCCCGCCTTCATCTTCACAATACCATCTGGGAATCCCCCACAACCGACACGTTTTCAAATTATGCTCCTTATCAAAAATCCTTGTATATTACTGGATTAACAAACTGTCTTGACTAACGTGCCATTTCAGCCATTCACATTGAGCTCGATCTGTGACGTAGCTGAGAACGACAGGTGGAAGAAGAGACATAATGCCGCCCATCTAGGGAAAATCCCACCCGGCGATCCTGATTGGCTCATTCGTTCAGCAATTATTTTAAATTTTTTCATGGTCCTCAGATGGTTGCCTGAGGAAACCTGAGCGCCCTCACGTGTAGTTTGGTAAAATGCAGCCAGATGCCATTTAGTCAGGTTATGGGTCCACACCCACCTCAGACACGGTTTTCGATTCCCTGTTAAACACAACAAAGGCAAGATGGGAGATCAAGTCCAGAGATTGAACAAAATGTTTAATCAAACAGAAACATGAAACAGAACATAAACAATCACACAGCTTTGCATAAATACATACATTTTTAAACTTCTCAGTCAAACAGATTTTGTTTTTTGTGTGTTTTATATAAAAGCTATATATTTCAACATATAGGCAAGCATCTATATAGAAAAGAACAGTGCATACGTGAAGCACAAAAGAACATAAGTTAAAATTTCAGTATACCAGCCGCAATGCCTGTGAAAGCTTTGGTGCAATTCTTTTACATCTTCATTTTTTCTTTTGAATATACACTCTTTGAATGATGTCTCTCAAATGGTGTTTTAGTCTGTTGTGATGTTTTCCAGTCCTGCTCACACACAAGCTAGGGCTTCATCTGTTAAGCGGACGTACAGAAAACTGAAGTCAAAACCATCCTCCTCTACCCCCCACAGATGCTCTACTTCATTCAGTGCTTTAGTGAACTTTCAATGACCACATTTCCAATCAAGTACAACACTAATTCAAAAAAGAAAAATGAGTAACAACCATTCATTTTCAAAATGGACACAAAGTAAAAAACTTGTCTTTTAAAGCAACATCAAGTAGTTGCATAAAAGGTCAGAAGCAAAATGATCTCTAATTGAAACTACAGAGATGGCTCACTCCTTCAAAATAACCAATTTCTACAGCATGGCCCATCACGGGAGGTGCCTTTTGCACCGTCACAGGTTGATGAAATACTTGAACAATTTTCTTTATTTTATTGTATTTACTTAGTGTTGCTTAAACCTTTTACTTGTGTCCCCAAGACCCACTCTGAAAAAGTACAGTGACAAAACAACACAAACGAAAAATGCAACTTCAGCTTTGCAGGACTACAAAGCACACAAACACACACCTTTTATTCAAATGACAACAAATAAAAGAAAAAGGGACGAGGAGTCTTGATGCAGACATAAGTAAGAGAGTTCATTTGGCTTTACTACCTGGCAGTGAAACATTATGGTTATGTTTTTTTTCTCTCACCTACAACTACACACCAACCTGACATGTCAAACACACCAACGATCAGTCTTCTAACAATCCACAGCTTCCCACGTGTAGTCTCATCTTTCACAGCATTGTAAAATCAAAGCTTTTTTTTAAATCTGCCTTTTGGACCCACACTTCCTCGGTAGCAAGCTTTCACACATGGTATAAAAATAAAGGCAGCAGAAACAAACATATTTGTTGTGTGCTAAATAAAGGTTTGAATTCTCTACAGTCGTTTTATTTTATTTTTTTACTCTATAAAAATAGCTTTTAAAAAAATCTGACAAAGGATTCAGAACAGTGTGTCAATATATTCATCTATACATTTATTTTCGCTTCTCTTCTTTTTTTTTCATTTCAAACATTAGACAATAAGATTTATTTTCTTTAAAAAAAAAAAAGGTAAAACAAAAAACAAACAGTACCACTCGCTGCTCCTTTCCTCCTAAGACTTAGCCATGATTCTCGCCCTCTCTTCAACAGGTTTCCACACACCAGGGCCGAAAAGAAAACAGAATAGCTTTACTTTCTACCGCACAGCAACACTCCAAATGTCTGTACTGTATTTGGGAAAAAAAGGACAAGAGTCTTGAGTTGCCACATAAACTGAGATTGACTCTGGTGCCAGTATCTGAAGAGCTGGCGTCTGTTTGTCTATCCCCAGAAGGCAGACATCCATCCATCCATCCCTACATCTCATCCTTCTTTCTCAATCCAGCTCTTTCCTGGCTGCACTCGTCTCGACCAACCACAGGACAGGACATTGGGAGTTTGAGTGCCTGAGTACCAAATAAAAAAAGAAGCTCTGTGGAAACGACTTAAGATCCGTCTCTTCTCGTTGAATGTGATGACTGGCGTGGCTGGTGGTGCCAAGGGCGGGCCGAGCAGGCGCCAGACTAGAGCGGCCGCCGAGATATCCGATGGCAATGTCAAAATCACCGGAAAGGAGCAGCGGCACTCACAACTTTTGGCAAGTAATGGTTGCATTCAGACAGAGGGTGACCAAGTGCGCGTGTGTCTGCATGTTATGCATGCATGGTATGTTTTGCTCATGTTACGAGTGTGTGTGTGTGTGTGTGTGTGTGTGTGTGTGTGTGTGTGTGTTGTCTGATGCCAGGACGATGCTTCAACAATACCTCCATCAATATTTTATGAAATGATTAAAATCTTGTGAAATCAAATAGACTTGAAACGAAAAAATAATAATAAAATAAAGAAAACTCCCACACAACAAAAGCTGAACATTCCAGTTCTTTTGCAGTCCATGCCCCAACTGATGGTTCTGGGTTTCGTCATACAGACGCATCCAAATGCTTCATGCACAGGCCTCCACATGCAAACACACATGCACGCACACAGACACACTCGCGCACGCACACGCACACACCATTTCATACAATACAAATATACAGAAACATACTAAGTACACACCACTTTAAGAGACAAAATTAACCAGGACAAATAATGAAAATAAAAAACAACCTTAAAGTCAGTGCCCCCACGAGTCACCATCATACAAGGCAATATACATCTTTAAAAATAAACGCATCGTCATCAAAACACAACAGAACACAACTATTTTTAAGGACACTTGAAGAAGGATTGTATCATCTGAAGTAGCTGTATATTTCCTCTCAATGCCCGTACCAATGCTAAAAACAAGTGGGGAAAAAAAGTTAAAAGGAAAAAAGTTTCGGAAAGATAGGAGGTACAGGAACCCAAAAAACATCCACAAAACACTATTGATAACTGCAAAAAGGCCACGTGAAATGAAAGCAGCACACACTCCAAACTAATAAGAAAGATTCACTTCTTCCAAGAAAAAATAATTAAAAGAAACAAGCTATAAAGACTCGCATATCTTCATCACATAAGCCTCTTAAAACAGCAGGCCATTGTCTATTTGAGAGCCGTCATTTTGCCAAGCTCCTAGTTCATCTCGATTTGAAACACCCATAATCGACAGAAACGTGAAGCCTCAATACACTTCCAGGTACCACTTCTAATAAAGCGTTCTCTTCTCAAGCATTATCCTTCCCCAGTTTGAAATGCAACACACCCTTGAAATAAAACCCAGTTGGTTAAAGGAGCGGCACTGTAAGCCCGACAGGCTTCTTTTTGGAGATTGAATGAAAATAGTCACAGACACTTAAGCCCAAATACATCTTGAAACAATGTGTACTCATATTAAGATCATTTTTAAAAAGCTAATTAAACTCCAGAACACACAACACTTTACAAAATTTGATGTAGAGTGTGGTCATTTCCTTTTTCTTGCCTCAGTTCTGCCTGCTTGAATTCTCCTGCGATAAACCAAAGGCAAACTATCGCAATGGCCACTTGCACTGTACATCTAGCTTGCAGAAAACCAGAAGACACACCTGAAGTCAGCACATTCTCTCTTGTAGAAAAACAGAGATTTCAAATTTGTGCTACTGGGTAAACACCTGCAGACTGGCTGTTATTCAAAGCATGTGGTGTAGAGATACACACTAGGTGTAGACTACAGGCCACGCAGGGTGACCGGTGAAACTGAAAGAGACGTTGCTTTGATGGGAGAATGAAGCCATGGAGCATCTCTATTGCTAAATAGCATCTTGTTCATTCCAAACCAACTGAACTTTTTAAGTTGACTAGACTTGCTGAACACTGTAACCCGGTTTGCGCATCACGTCACGCTCTCTCACCACACTGACCATGCAGTTGACAACATCTGATGACTTTGTGGATCACATGGCCTATTTCAGACTACCACGGCTTCATGGCTTACCCCCAAAAAAGACTGTGGGTTTGGTACTGTGTACCTAAACACCCAACAGTGTCTGCAGCACACATTCAGAAGATGTTAACATTTGAGACTTCGCCCCGTTTCGATGTTCTGGGTAAACTACAGTCATCTCGTTATCTCTACCCTTTTCACTTCCACATGGGCCTGTGTGGCATTCTTAATGTAAAGCCGGTAAAGAAAGCCGGTAAAGAAACAGCAAGGAGGAACTCTCTCTCTCTCTGATGAATGTGTTTTAGAACGACGGGCATGGTTCCAAGATCCAGATGAGACTCGACCCTGCTAATGCCAGGGGCCTGATCTGAGGAAGAGCTGCCCGATTCATCAGCTTGGAGAGAGAGAGAGAGAGAGAGAGAGAGAGAGAGAGAGAGAGAGAGAGAGAGAGAGAGAGAGAGAGAGAGACAGAGAAAGAGACAGAGACAGAGAGACATTGGCAATAAATGACAGACGGGCAGAGAAAAAAAAAGGACGGAATCCCCTGTTACCTTTCTCAGCTAAAAGTTAAAGCACGATTTTTGTTTTTCTCTTGCATAATGTAAATTCGACAGCAAAAGCAGCAGGACACTACACTGATAAAATCAGCAATAATAACAAAACAAAAAAGCATACATCAAAACAAAATAAAAAAACAAAAACAAGGAAGATAAGTGCCACTTGACCCTTCCAGAGCCTTTGTCTATCTCCTGTTCCATACAGTTCTAGTGAGAGGCACAGTGATGGCCACTGATTGGCTCCGGTGACCGCTGTGGGCTGCAGAGTGCTGCCATTCTTTTTCCATCCCCTATAACACACTTCCAAATCTACTCTCTGGTGCTTTCAGTGCAATCATCCAATGTAGCCTCCAGGAGAGGAGGAGAGAGAGAGAGAGAGAGAGAGAGAGAGAGAGAGAGAGAGAGAGAGAGAGGGAGAGGGAGAGGGAGAGGGAGAGGGAGAGGGAGAGAGAGAGAGAGAGAGAGAGAGAGAGAGAGAGTGATAGATAAAGATAGCTAGAGCAAGAGAGAAAGAGAGATAGGGAGATAAATAAAGAGAGATTGACAGAAGAGAGATGGGGTGAACAACAGAGAGCTGGACAGAGATCTGCAGCTACTGGCTGTGAGAAATAGACACCTCTTACACTCTCCCCAGAGGTAAACCTAAATCAAAACCATAGCACAATGGTTTACGTCTGAAAGATGCAATTGGTGCTTCAAATCCAGTCCTCTACAACCTACTCCTCACCCCAGACACATCCAGAACATGTACGCAGGATACTCCAAATAACACATATGTAACATGTCCCCCTTAAGGCTTCCTGTTCGTTTACCATTTTGAAACCAGCAACAATATATCAGTGGCCTGTGGCTTTGGGGGGGATCACTGACCAAAACCAGCTACCTGTCACTGAGCCTTTTTTTTAAGCCAAAGAAAAGATAAGAAAATAAAAACTCATAGTGCATTCTGAAGAGGAAACTTTTTTTTTTTTTTTTAAAGGAAAAATGGGCGTGGAGAGCCACACTGGAGAATTCTTCTCACAATGATTACGGTAAGTTGTTTCTCTGTGGCGAAGTGGCATTTTTGTCATGACGGACAGTAGGACTACCTTACGTTTAAGTGAAGAAAAGTAAGGACGTTGAGCGGACATGACCTTTCTTCATCATCATCATCATCATCATCTTTTCCTCCGTCGACTCCTCCTTCTCCCTTCATCAGTCTCTGCCTCTACTTTTACGAGGCTTTAGATTTTCTTGCTCTGGGCGATGTCTTGTCATCTGACTTCATGACTCCGTTTGCTGAACCGCCTGAGAAAAGCAAATCACAAAAAAAGGAAACAAATTTTTTTAACTGTACCAAATGTAACGAAAATAACGATTTGATTAACATCTACAGTATGACGCAACAAGATTATTCCCAAAGTGTGTGTGTGCGCTTCAAATGCAATACAATGCAATGCCCAGGAATTACAGCATCAGTCCGGAATGCCAAGAGAGCAAGCGCATAGCTGTGAAAAAACAAACTTATTTTATTTCTGCTATTTAGTCTACCAAGTCATACGGTCAATATTGCACACTGACACTTTCAAGCATTTACGAGCATTTGGCCAAAAATCCAAGCATTTTCTTTTTTTACCCAAGACATTGAAATACTAGCATTTTTTTTACACACACATTAACATATTCAATACCAGCCGGAATTTAGCTGTAGACTCCCAGCCAATTTCATCATTTTTTTGTCATTTTTTGAACAGCCATATTTTGTCTTCAACCCACAGACACATGTCAGGGCTTGTTCGAAAGCCCAAAAACTCATCTGTCTGTATATTTTTACAGTTTGTTTCTAGCTTATTCCATTCCGAAGTTACACTTTAAGCGAGCACTGGTTTAGGTAAAAACTGTGTGTCAGGGGTGCGCTCTGACTCTCCGAGTTTAAATTGCGGGTCTAAATGCATTTTCACGCCCGAAGAACAACTCCAGTAGCTTCCGAGCTTCCCATTTCGATGCAAAAATCACCTGGTCAGGCTATTGTTCAGAGCCACATCATCTGAAATGCTAGCTAGCTAATGTCACTTGACTGGCAGTTTTCGTTCTGTAGATCAAAGTAGACGTGCCAAAGTACTCACCCAAAATTAGGTTACTTCCTGCTGTGTTGCATGCTGTTTTTCATTACAACCTTCCATTTTACACCTATCTTGATGGATGCAAAACTCCCTATCCTTCCATCATATGTTTAGGAACAGGCTAGCTAGCAGGACATGTTTTGATGCTCTAGGAAGTAAATGGAGACGTGGCATGACGTGATCAGGAAGTGGCTTGATTCGCTATAATAAATCTCAAATACAGTGTGTAATAAAATGCACAGATGATGAAATATCCAGATCCTGACTTTGTAGGAGTTTTGACTTTGTAGGTGTTTTCATGATCTATGTCAGTTCTGTTCATCACACTACTACGAAAATCACACAGAATGTGCATTAGAATGTGTAGATTCAGAATCCAATAAAAAAAACGTAAAAACATACTTTTACGGTTTGGGAGCCAACGCATGGGAGGCAAAACGTAATTTTACGTGACTTTGTAGTGAATGTTTTAAAATACAAGCATTTTCAACACAGAGTACCAGCGAATTGAAAAGATGTATGGAGAATCGTGATGACTGGAAGCAACGTTGGAAGGCTCGTCTGAGGACGACCTAGAGATTTTCAAGGATTTCAAGCACCTGCGGGAACCCTGAACAGCTCACCTCTAGACGAGTCCTTCTTGGAGGGCTTCATCTTTGGGCTGACGGTTTTCTTCTTGCTAGCCTGGATCTGGCTCTGCTCCCGCCACTTCTTCAGCTGGAAGTTGATGAACTTCCACATCATCCAGGCCTGGGTCAGGCAGATGGCTGACAGACACGTCATCCTGAAGGACACACAGAGAGGAGCCAGAGAAGGGGGGACAGAGGGAGACAGACAGAGAGGCAGACAGACAGACAAACAGAGAAAACTAGATTGCATTCTCACAGAAAATGCTGGAAACGGGCTTGCCTTTTGGGGCAGAGATGATACAAAGTACTATTGAGAAAACAAAGCTAAAAGAAATGTTGGAAAAAATCCATCCACCCAGTCAGAAGTTATGGACCAAACAATTCAGCCATCTTGGATTCAGCCATCTTGAAAGTGTTGTAGCTCTGCGTTTTGGGGATATACTAAATGACATACATGGTATTTTAAGTTGGCTAAGGAACAATGCATATGATATAATTTTGAAAATCAACATGGCTTCGAGCGGGATTCGAACTCACAACCTCCATATCTGTAATCCAGCCCCTTTGCCATTGATATTAACTGACATACAATACCATCCCAGCCTGCTTGAAATCTGCCACCATCATACCTGTTCCAAAGAAGGCATCTACTACCACCCTCAATGACTTTCGCCCTGTTGCACTCACTCCAGTCATCACCAAGTGCTTTGAAAAACTGGTGCTGAGGCATATAAAAGCCTAAAGCCTGTCTCCCCCCAACCCTAGACCCTCATCAGTTTGCATACCGGGCAAATAGATCCACTGAGGATGCAATAGCCATTGCTCTCCACTCTGCACTGAGTCACCTGGAAAGACAAGGGAGCTACGTCAGGATGCTCTTCATCGATTATAGCTCAGCTTTTAAAGGAGAAGTCCAGTTTTTTGAACATTAAGGCCATTTTCTGAGTGGTCTGCAATGTTTTAGAGTCCCCCTCACCGTTTATTTCATGATTGCTGCAGTCTCTGTTATTTGGCTGATTTGGATTTGATCTCAACTAGCTTTAGAATGGCCGTCTATGGGCACCTGCAACTCTGTTCTTAAAATCACCTTTAACATTTGTTTTGAAGAATATGCAACTCAGCAAGTGTTCAACAGTATTCACTGGTGTTCCTTAGCAATTTTTGTAGCGAAATATGGCATCTGTCATGTTTTATGTGTGTTTTATGTAGCAATTTGTAAATTAAGTTTCACTTTCACTTTCACTTTCTTTCACAAAATGGCAAATAAAAAATGACAGAAGCCAAATTTCGCCTTGAAACTTGTTAGAGACTGCTAGTGAACACCCCTAACCACTTTGTGAGCTGTAGACTTTCGAAAACAAATGTTAAAGGTGATTTTAAGAACAGAGTTGCAGGTGCTCATAGACGGCCATTCTAAAGCTGGTTGAGATCAAATCCAAATCAGCCAAATAACAGAGACTGCAGCAAACATGAAATAAACGGTGAGGGGGACTCTAAAACATTGCAGACAGAAAATGGCCTTAATGTTCAAAAAACTGGACTTCCCCTTTAACACCATCATTCCTGACATCCTAATCCCCAAGCTGAGACATCTAGGACTTCCATCATCCACATGCTCCTGGATCAAAGACTTCCTTGTTAATCGTCCCCAACAGGTGAAACTAGGTCACCATCTCTCAACCACCCGCACCCTCAGCACCGGCTCGCCCCAAGGATGTGTGTTGAGCCCACTTCTCTACTCCCTCTACACGTTTGACTGTAGCCCCATCCACCCAGAGAACATCATTGTCAAATTTGCAGATGACACAACAGTGGTGGGGCTGATAACCGAGGGAAAGGAGGAGGCCTACAGGGATGAGGTCCTGAAACTTGGAGAGTGGTGTGCATCCAACAACCTGGCCCTGAACATCTCCAAGACGAAGGAGCTCATCCTGGACTTCCGGCGGAACAAAGATGCTCCTGCCCCCCTGTACATCAATGGAGAACGTGTAGAGCAAGTGAGCTCATTTAAATTCCTAGGTGTACACATCTCCGCTGATCTCTCCTGGTCGACTAACACCTCGGCTCTGGTAAAAAAGGCCCAGCGGCGATTGCACTTCCTCAGAGTACTTAAGAAAGAACAGTTAGACTCAAGCTTGCTGGTGACCTTTTACCGTTCCACCATAGAGAGCCTGCTGACCTACGCAGTGTCAGTGTGGCACTCAAGTTGCACTGAGGCTGACAGAAAGAGACTGCAGAGGGTGACCAAAACAGCACAAAAAATCATAGGCTGCCCCCTGCCTCCCATACCCACCATTTACAACTCACGCTGCGTAAGTAGAGCCAGGAGTATCATTAAAGATCCCACACATCCTGGCTCTCATCTCTTCACACTGTTGCCCTCTGGCAGGCGCTACAAGGCATTGCCAGCCAGAACCAATAGGATGAAGAACAGCTTCTTCCCCAAAGCTGTTACGACAATGAACACACACTTACTGGACAATGCTCATCTATAAAGGACTGTGCACTTCGTAGGGAAGCTAAAATCTCAGTATACTTTGTATACTGACAATAAAGGCTTTCTATTCTATTCTATTCTATGATATTTGAAGTTGGCTAAGGAACACTGCATATGATATCATTTTGAAAATCAACATGGCTTTGACTGGGGTTCGAACCCCCAACCTCCATATCTGTAATTCAGCACATTTGCCATTGATGCTAAATGACATACATGGTATTTTAAGTTGGCCAAGGAACACTGCATATGATATAATTTTGAAAATCAACATGGCTTCGGGTGGGGTTCGAACCCTCAACCTCCATATCTCTAATCCAGCAGCATGCATTCCCATTAAGCCAAGCAGCTAGCTGTCATGCACAGTCCAGCAAGACTATATCACATTGCAGTGAGTGCGTATACATGCAGTTCAGTATCCCAAATATGATCGGGATATTATGTATCCCGAATTTGCGTTTGCGTATATAAACACTTCAGTATCCCGAATAAGCCCTTATTCGGGATACTGAGAAATCGGGATATGCTAGGGTTCTCCGAAAGAAGCCGGGATACTGACGCATGTATACACCTTATCCCGAATACAGGGGCTTCCCATGGAACGCTGTTGCTGGTATCCAGGCTACACGCATTTGAAGAGAATTCTATAACGGCCAAGAATGTAGACTGGGATATAACGTTCTGTGCGCATATAAACACATTATCCCGAATATGATCATAACCGGGATATGCCTCATATTCGGAATACTGAACCAAAGATTCTCTATTCTGCATTTAAACCGTCTCTGACTGAACTGTATGTAAACGCACTCATTGAAGAGCTGAACAATAGACTTCTAGAATGGTTGCTCGCACCTGCTCGTTAAGAATAGAATCTTGAGACAGTGAGAGTTGAAATGGAACCCCTTTATTGACAGCACCTGTTCTGATTGACTGAATGACAGTTAGTATTGTGCTCTTAGCAGGGAACAAGATCAGACCCAGTGTTTTGTCTTTACACGTTGTAAAAAAACTAAAAGGAGTTGGCACGTGTCCTTTTCACAGATCGGAGTCATGCATGTGATCTCTCTAACAGTCTTTGAATGAAGTTTATAGGTTAAATGGTTCAGGCACAAATGGACCTCCGTGTGGGACATGCGCTGATCTCTTGAAAAATGCACTTATGGAAAGACTGGGAACCTCCATAGACCCAGGCCTGTCATTTTTTACAAACCTGCCATTTAAAAAGTATTGGGAGTTGGGAGATGAAACTTTGACAATTTGGAGACATCCCATAGAGCTCGCTAACAACGCATCAACTAAACTTCTAGGTGAAAGTGTTGATGTTTTATGACCGAAAAAGCCTCCTACACTCTAATCTCTAGAGTGGCGGAACCTTGTTTCATGAAGGTTCCACCATTGTTTTCAATGGGGACCCAAGCTTTCACGAAATCGCCAAAAACGGGAAAACGACAAGAGACACGGACAAGCCTATAACTACCGGTATACATGATCTCCAAGAGCCGGTCGTTTTAGTGTTTGAACGGTGTCTCCATCTCGAAAGGCCTAGGAGGAGATCCATTTTCTATTTTACTGCCCTGCACAAGACCAATAATAAAGAAATAGGACTTAGAGATTACTATAATCGGGCCTTGCTCTGCAAGGGCCTTGCTCTGCAAGACCGCTTAATTAGAGGAGAGGAGAGGAGGAGGGAAGAGGAGAGGACTAGATGAGTATGGGTGCTTAGTGGAGTTTGGACCAAAGGCAGCACCACACACTAAACTCCCCTGGTTTAACTCATATGTTAGGCAAGTGCCACATTATTCCACAGGCAATTAAGTGTGCATATTACTTGCACAATTCATTTGCAGTGCATTCAAATACTGTATATTAGCGTCAACACATTTCCAAATGCTTTTGAAAGATTTCCACTTAAGAGTGTGGACGTGTCTATGAACAGTTTACACATGGATAACACTTTCAAGTGTAGCTCATTGGTGTGATTGCAGTGAGGCGACAGGATGGGACGTGACTCGTAAATGGAGCATGGTGGGAAGAATAGCATCTCCAAGCAGGACCTGGGCCAATGACGTTTCAGAAATAGCACACGCAGGCCCCCCACCCACTGCATACAATTTGCCCCCCAGCTAATATAATATATATATAATACAACAACTATAGTGGATGATCTAAGAAGCATATTCATTGCAGTACATTAATTACCAACTTAAGTATTGACATTAGCTTTGGTTGCACCACCTGATGTCTGATCCCAAAAAAGTGCCATTAACTATACTGCAGACCTCTGTTGACGGTGAGCTTGTTGACAGTTACCCAGGGCTAATGGCAGTATTGAGTAGTGAGGTGAGAGGTTAGGGTGTGATGCAACTGTAAACATAGCAGTCAAGTCAACACTTACAGAGTAGAATCAACACCATGAGTTAGATTTTACTCTCCAAAGATTGAATTAACACTACTGTGTGATATATGGGGGATTGGTGACGGTACATCTCCCGAGACTTGCCTGACTGTGAGCACGTTGAAGTTGCCCTGGGACAGAGAGAAGCCCTGGTTATCGGTGCGCGACAGGCCGAAGCCAAAGGTGAGCACGGACAGCGTGAGAGTGAGTAGGCGGGCGATGACAAAGAGCAGGGCCCACAGGGTGAACCTGGGGACAGCGAGAGCGAGAGAGAGAGAGAGAGAGAGAGCGAGAGAGAGAGAGCGAGAGAGAGAGAGCGAGAGAGAGAGAGAGAGAGAGAGAGAGAGAGAGAGAGAGAAAGAAAGACAGAGAGAGACTGATTCAGTTTAATGTGTACACATAACATAAACATGTGCATCAAACGGCTTGAAGTCATTTTGGCTGAACACCCTTCCCTCCACTTTGCATCATGGACGTTCTTAGGGCTCCTCCTCGTTGACTTAAAACTGTTAAATGCATACCTCTCTGAATTTTACTTCTGAAATTAATCTACTTCACACAGGTGCAGCACCCAAGGATATAATCCTCCTTGAATATAAACAGGAGGGCACCAATAATGTGGTGAAAAGCCCCTGGTGAACAACTGTAAAACAGTCCTAAAACTAACTGTTAAGTACACGACAGAAACATTGTCTCAGTGACTTGTCTCACATAATCTACAAATACAATGAACACACAAAAGCAAGACTAAGTTTTCAACAAATAAGTTGAAGAGTGTACTACATATTTAATACCAAGCATTGCTTATAAAACTCTTAGCTGGCACACATGTTCATTTTCTTCACCAACTCCTATAAAAGAGCATGTCACATCCTCAATGACATGTTACAAAGGAACCAAGGAGGATAACCAGAAGATGCAAATGTTTTCAACTTTTCAAAATCCACGTTATATTTTACAGCTGAATTCATGAGTGACATCCTTTAAGCGTGTGCGTGCGTGCAAGAGTCTGTATGCATGTGTGTCTGATGCTTGGAGGAAACTCCAATGATGCCCTCAATCAATACCGGTATGTTGTGAAATGATGGCTGAAGTGTGTGTGTGTGTGTGTGTGTGTGTGTGTGTGTGTGTGTGTGTGTGTGTGTGTGAGAAGCATACCCTTTCTGTTTGTTCTCGTCGCTGAAGTAGAAGAGGCGTGAGGCGTGAAACAGCAGCTCCACCAGGTAGTGAGGCACCAGCAGCACCAAGCCCAGCCGGTGGAGACTGCACACAGGAAGTGACATCACACAAGGCAAAACTGTCAACAGTTACAAGCAGCTCACAAATGCCATCATGTCTTCCAGCTAAGTTTTAGGTATTTAAAGGATCTACTTTTGTGGTAAACACAATTTTGAAATTATTAGCCTGAAAAAATTGAGGATTTTACAATATTACACCTCGATGATTCTACACTGATAACAAAACGTGATATTTAGCTTTCAGGTACAAGATCAGGATGATCCTTAAAAAATAGCCTTGCACAAAAACTCACCCTCAACTTTGTCTTCAAGCAAAGAGAAACTTTATTTACCCAAATATGCTCTATTTGGGAACCCTGTAAGCATTTTAAGAACAGATATTTTCATACTCACTTTAAGACATAGGCACCGGTGATGTGGAAAATGTATAGGCAAATATAATACAACTGTCTTGGGATGTCTTCCTGAATAAAAAAAAAAACAAGACAACACACACACACACACACACACACACTTGTGAGTCTGGAATCCCGTATGAAACCATAATAATTATCAACCTGGACAATTTTCAACATGCAGCTCTACAGATCAAATTACTCAACAGTACCAAAAGGGAAAGATATTGTAGTGGCATAAGTCCTAAGGGCTGTGCTAGATAAAGTTATTGCAAAAAGGCAGTGTTAAAATGCAAAGCACTGTGCACCCTGTGCTTCAAAGTTCTGCTCTCACAATCACTGACCGACAAGGTTTGCATTCTCTAAGGGCACACACAGAAAAGCAAGTGAAAACACTCATGACAACATTCCAATGCTATTGCTTGGTCAGTAATGTATGCAAAGGAAAAAAAACAAAATGCTTAAAATTGATTTCTGTCTGCAGAAGCTTTTGTTTTTACTAGTGAGGGAGTAAGTTCAGGCTGAAGGGAATTAATTATATGGAGTACCAGAAGACAGACAGCAAAAAATTGGTATGTGGCTGCTAGCATACACCACTTAACTGTATGATGATGATACAGGTCATAAGTTCACATCTTTTCAAACCCTCAACCCACAGCCTTTACAAGAAATCCCATTATTACCTCTGTCAGGGTTTCTTATTGGTTTGCAAAATTGCCAAATCATGCATCCTGAAATGTTGAAAGAATTTTTGTATACTTCATGGATAAATTATTATTTGTATCATGTACAAGCTGTTCAAATCAATTTGAAGGGCAAGGTCATGGAGGACCAGTCAATAAAAGGCTGGGTTCTTGCACCTGCTCGTTCTTTTCACAAAATTAGGCATTGCACAAGCCACTAACAAAGTAAGTACAAGTCATAACAAAATAAGTGGTGAAAATCACCTCAAAGCTCTGCTTTCATGATCACTGACTGATGAGGTACGGCTCTGCGCACGGCCATTGAGAAAACAAGCTAGCCTTCAGCACAGAGGCAACAGGACCGTGACCCAACATTCCAAGGGTGCTGATTATTGGTCAGTACTCTATGAACACCAGGATTCTGTATGGTTTCTGCCTGCAAAGGTTTCTGTCTATGCCACAGAAGGAGTAAACTACGATTCACGGATTTCAATTGTTCTGACTAACTCATCTCGTTAATTCGTGCACAGTGCAGTACAGTGCTGTAGTAGTAGATCAGGGTGGAATTACGGATGTTGTGTATGGTGATGATGCATAAGCTTAACTTTTGTGGTGAGGTGTGGCACATGAAAAGACACCAAATAAACTGTGCCCCCATGGGTTAGCGGTCAGTGCAGGAGAGACGAGGCCAAGAAGAGTCATGTCAAACTTTCGCTTCTAGCAAGCCTTGAGTAGCTAGAGCAAAGGAGCTGCATGTTGAAAACGACCAGAATTGTTTTTTTTGTTTTGTTTTTTTTAACAGCATTCCTTACCTTTCTGACTTTTTGAAAGTACAGCTCAGGAAGGGCATGGAACCAGTAGGCAATCTGACAGATGTAGAAGAATTTCACCTGAAATCTGTTCCAAAAAAAAAAAAAGTATGATATTACAGTAGATGACACACTTAATTAAGAGAGACACTTGTGCAAGAACAAATCCCCCTTGCCATTAGAACAGCAGCCTAAAGGGACAAAAACTCTGTATCTTGTAACAACCCCCATCTCATCTATGCATAAAGGTGAAGTAAATGTTAACCTTATATGAATTTTATGAAACAGTAAAAAGTAAAGGTCATAAAAACACTGCGGGCAGGGGCAGCTCCTATGATAAAGAGGATGATAGTAATGCTGAAGCAGTGATAAGTCGAACAGAGCCAGCCATAATATCTTAACGAAAAAGATGACTGGTAGCTCAAAAGGTTGCAATATCAACACTGAAGTGTTGGGTGCTCTTGGGTGAAGGCGGTCAGTGCTATTGAAACAAAAAAGATGTATCCAGTCAACTCCAAATATGAATTTAAAAAAAAGAAGAAGAGAAAATGAAAAAGCCTTCTTTAACCTTTTGGCAGCATTATGATTAAAAAGCCAATATGTTGTGTCGACCATATAAGGTCTTCATCAGGGCTTAGTCCCTGCCATAAGGTCTGCTGGAATGACACAGCACTCCTTCTGCCGTTATTGCTGTTGCTACTGGGCTGACTCAAAAGCCACAGAAATTTCACCCACATTATGCGAGACATGCTATGCAAACCCACAGCTATAGACAGAGGATGTTTCTTTTTCCAAAGGATTATACAACTGCATAAAGAAAACACACCACATACACATAAAGCTGCCCACACACATGCGTACATGTGAGCAAGCAAAAGCTCCCCGTCTGTGATGCATGCCTGAAGGCAAGTTCTCAGACGAGACACACACACACACAGCACAAAGACAAGCACCCTCTGTAAGATCATGCTGCATAAGAGAAGCATCCTCCTGTGAGCTGTGTGTGTGTGTTGTATCACATGACTCAGTACTTACGCCATGTGAGTGTGAGGATAGCTTTCCCACAGGAACGTGGGGTTGGTCACAAACTCTTCCTGGAAAAAGACATGATGAAGAAACACGTGCACATTCAAGGTTTCTATTCAATGATAAATCTCAAAACAACAAAGCAAACAGATCACTACCCGATGTCCCTTCAATATTTTTTCAGTGCATTGATGGATCACAGTTCTGTAGCCTTCAAGCTATACCCAGGTACTGACCCAAAAAAAGCCAGACTGTATGGGTTGACTTTTTAGAAGGTTACGGTATACTGTTTGCTTGACCCAGTTTCTGAAATGGCCCATCGTAACAAATTATTATGCTACAACATCCTTCAAAAACAACATCCTAAGCATCTGACTGAGCAATGCCATCACACTGTATCCTGGCCTTTGCACCAACCTTGAGCATGGTCTGGCAAACCTCCCACAGATAGGAAGCTCTCAGATGCACAAGTGTGATTATCAAATGTATTGGCTGAGTCAAATATGTGGCAAGGCTTTTTGAAGCTGACATTCAAATCTCAAGGCTCTAGGGATTCATCAGAACACGCTCTCTCTCACCTCAGATAGTATTGTGTCCTTGGGGATTTGTATTGGATGAATACATCCATTTTAAGTAGATTGTCGGTCACAATGTTAAGACTTGCACTGTGTGTGTTCATAACTTATTTGCTTTAAATGTGTGACCAATAGTTAAAATGGGCATAACACAGGGAAAGAGTTCCCCCTTGGGTTAAAGTAGTAAACCTCCTGTACCTACCAAGCCGTCTACCTGTGACCTGGTTGTCTTACTGAATTAGAATGATATCCACAATATTATAACTATAATCCATAATTGGAGTACTTTGCTTTGTTCAGGTGCCCCCCATGCATCCCCAGTGCTCACCGCGGTCAGAATGCTGCAGCCCCATACGAAGGAGAACAGGTAGAAGGCAGCAAGCTGTCCCGACTCATTAAATTTGCTGTGCTTGGTCTTGGACAGATGCAGCCGCCGATTGATTTTCTGAAAGGCACACAAACAAACCCAACATTTTGCATTTCGTAAAACACAGATCTGCATCTTCGGTTTGCTGGTAGCCCTCCTGAAGCACAGGAGTTCAACATGAAGAGGCTCAGGATTATCATTATTTTTTTTAACGAGTAGATGGTGCTAGTGATGCCATTGTGGACTGAGCTCAACTTCAGCTAAACAGTTCAGTACATGATTTCAAATGATTGTAAGTAATCACACAGGTTATCACAACTAACTTGCCAAACAAATTTAAGCTTATTCATTGCCCTTTTCAGTCATGATTTCTGACTCTACAATTAGTGGCTACTATGGCTAATTGTACAAACCCCAACTCCGATGAAGTTGGGACGTTTGGTAAACAGTGAATAAAATAATGCTATCATTTTCAAAACATTCAATCTATTCATTAGATGGAGAATAGTGAAAAGACAACATATTAAGTGTTAAAACCGAGAAAAAATATTGTTTTGGGGGACATATGTACTCATTTCTAATTTGATAAATCCAACACGTCTCAAAAGAGTTGGGACGGGGATCAGTGAAATTTAGTAAACATCCAAATAAGATAAAACAACAAAGAAGAACATTTCAAAATGAATTGTACTGACGGACAATATACGTGTCCAGGTATAAGATCATCACAGAGAGGCTGAGTCACTCAGAATTAAAGATGCAAAGGGAATAATTACCATAGTTATTACATACATTTTTGAATTCCCTTTGATTTACCACGATTGAGTGTATATAAGACATATTTTTGTTAATAAAATCATTGTATAGGTTCATGACATCATGAAATATATATTGGCTGTAGTCTCACTCTAATTCCTGGAGTGCTAGAGCTATTGAAAATTGACCATATTAAGAATGCTTAATGCATGCAAATGATACAGGGGTGTAACATTCTCCTAAGCACCTGAGCTCACTTGAAATAGACCCAGAAGACATGGGAAACAGTCCTTTGCTTACAGAAGTCAGCAGAAGTTGTAGAAGTCCATTCTTTTTGACAATAATAGAGCATGGCACATCCTGTGCTACAGTGAAAATGGACCATCCAACTTGTGTTAGTGCTAGCTTCAAAAGGCAGCCTCCATTATGGCATGCGGGTGCAGTAGTGCATTGGTTAAGATGTTCTCACTCATCTGTAGAGTTAAATACAGTGCTGAATGGTATAAATGGGTTTTAAACAGCATGAAAAGCCACTCATGCATTATATTTTGAAGGGAGATCTTCGATTACTGCCACATAGTAAGGTCAAATTGCATTCTCTACTATGTTTTAACAGTTTGGCTCCATCATAAGGACCAGCAGGTGATAAAATGGTGGGTTTTTGGTCAAGACCTGTCACACTGTAAGCACTACAGAAAGGAAAACATTGCAAAACATGACAAGGAATACACCCACCATTTAAGCTGGTGAAATCATGTCCAAGATAGGAATTAACACTGTTTTTTATATAAAATCATCTCATCGGTTAATGTATTTAACTGTTAAATGTTGTCTTTTGTTTTGTTTTTAGTCTTCCTCGACATTTGCTGCCATTTATTGTCCCCGTCCCAACTCTTTTGAGACGTGTTGGATTTATCAAATTAGAAATGAGTACATATGTCCCCCAAAACATTTTTTTTTCTCGGTTTTAACACTAAATATGTTGTCTTTTCACTATTCTCCATCTAATGAATAGATTGAATGTTTTGAAAATGATAGCATTTTGATTTTATTCACTGTTTACCAAACGTCCCAACTTCATCGGAGTTGGGGTTTGTAAACAATCATACTCTTTTTGCAGATCTTGACTAAATCAATGCAAAGGGGTTTATTAACAGAAGCTCAAAATGAGGGGATGACAAAATAAAGCAAGGTCAACAAACCCCCCCCCCCCAAATCACATGCAACTGCTCCAAAAAACATAGTTACCGACGACATACCAGTCGCTGCACGCAATGCAACTAAAAAGAACCCGTCAGCCAACTAAGAATGTCAGTGTACCCGGGAGCAGAAGGAAAAAAACAACCTAAAACATAACACTTCAACATTATGCAATTTATTACATTCATTTATAAATCCCCATCTCTAGCCATGAGAGAAGAAAAAACACTTCATCTTACATAACATGTGAAACACCTGTATCAGATTTGTAGAATGGAAGGCCATTTAGTAGGCAGAGCTCCTTGCATAATCAAAGATCGTACCATTTTAGAAGTGTGACCCTGCGATAATGTTATATCATGCAATAAGTGCCCACCCACAACCATCTACTGATTGCAAGGCAGTCAGTACTTATGAGGTGTAAATGTAATCCACCACACATACTGCTGCCAACAGACACGCCTTCCAGTGAACCTTCCCTCAGGACAACTTGCATGAACTCTTAACAAGGCAAGACAAAAACAAAACACACACACAAACACTTCTCCTCCTCCAGTACACAAACACACCCACCGGCACTGCCAACGCATAGGAACGCTCGTCATTAGAATGAAATCTGCATAATAACGACAAGCACGCAGGGCCAGTCAGACAGAGTGCAATAGTGCACCGCACTCTCTCACCCTCCCTCTCTTCCCCATGCAAAGTAAAGCCACTCTGCTTGCTCCCTGGCTGGAGAGCGCTGACTCACAGCCCAGACCCAGACCTCAGACGCGATTGCCGCTTGATTACAGAGAGCAGCGTGTGAGATTTGAATAGTAAAAAAAAGAAAGGGGGTGGGGGGGTTTACATTGTTGTATTGAGCAGTAATGGAGGGGAAGCGTCCTGAATGGACAGCAGCTCTTCAGCTGGCCTAGCCAGGAGCAGCAGGTTTTTGTCATGTGGTTGCAGAGCACATGACAGGAATTAAAAAGGGGGCTGAACTGAATGTATCTCCGGTTTCTTTGGAAGTTGTTCAGCTGCTATTATTCACCTTTTAGAAACATGCAAAATAATGAACGTACACATGAATTGTGCCTACACTCACGGAGCCACCCACCCCCTCACAGGCACACACAAACACAGGGAGTACTCTCACAATGAGTGTGTGCGTGTGTAATTAGGCCAAGATGGGTCATTAGAGACGCACACATTTTTCCCTGCTTTATTAATGGCACTATTGCAAGAGAGAGAGAGAGAGAGAGCGAGAGAGAGAGAGAGAGAGAGCGAGAGAGAGCGCGAGAGAGAGAGAGAGAGAGAGAGAGAGAGAGAGAGAGAGAGAGAGAGAGAGAGAGAGAGAGAGAGAGAGCACTTACGTCAAGCACATACTCCTGGATCAGGGCATGGAGGATGACGGCAATAAGAAGGTAGAAAAACACAGTAGCGATGTCTTTTGGGCCATACTGATACATCACCAAAGGCTCCGGTCGATCATCTGACCAAAGCAAAACACAGTGATTTACTTATAGCCACCACAACATACATATGCTTCAGACTCTATTCTCTACTCAAACTCTCCGCAGTGATTGAAGTCCATACTTCCAAGAGGATAATTGAGTGATACTTACCAAGTGTTTGGGTGACATTGTACTGAACTGTGATGAACATGATTGCAAACTTTGCAGTCACCTGCAAGCAAAAATAAAACAAAAAAATCAGACGTCTCAGACATAGGTGACTTGCCTCCCCCTCCTCTACATGCATTGTCAATAGGCCTTCACATCACGAGGATGATGTTGCTTGTCTCTCTCCTCACTGCTTGGTGAATATCTGCACCGTAGCAACACCTCAGGGAGGTAGAATAAACGACAAATCATCCACCTAATACACAATACGATATACATACACGCCTAAGACAATCACTATTCGTACAAAACCCGTGGTCTTAATGACTGACACTTTGAGTTCGTTCAATACTGTCAAAATTATAGCAGGGATCCTCTTGACAAGCTAACGTCAAAGAGCTGAGATGTAGGGTTCAGTGTTTAGCCGACTAGACATTTATGCCGTGTGAAAGGTTGGCCAAGATAACCCTCTTCCAAGCTCTTCCCGTCCCTAAAAGTAAACACAAATAAATATGACTGATCTACCAACATGATGCAGCTAACGATGGACGTAATCATGCAAATTGGCTAGTGACAGGTTAGCTATTGTATCATTGCTATAGTTCTATGTAACAGTGCTGCAGTCACTGATTTCTACGAATAACAGCTCTTGGAAGTGCTATAAATGGATATAAAAAGTCAGTGTGGTGTCGGTGTTGCTTGACAGTACGGGAATGAAACTCAGGGCTAACCTTACAGCTGGATATCTAATGTTATGTGAAGCTAGCTGCATGTCAAGAGGCCTGCGTTTCCTAGCAGAACTGGCGGGCGTGCAGAAGGGGGAAGCGTTTCAAAACATCTGTGCACTGCTGTCAAACAACTCAGCTCCCCGCAGCCGCAGGAGACAGTTGCTTTGGCTGGTTCAGTGTACCGTACCTCAAACATCAGACCCAGCAGGATGATCATCGCCACGCATGAAACCATATCCGCGTGATTCTGGATAACAAACTCGTGGCTCAACACCGGCGGACTCTTGTTCTTCTTTCGGAAACCCATGGCTGAAACGGCTTCCTCCACGAATCAGTCCTCTCTTCGCACCTGCAGGCGTTGTTGTACACGACCTCCTTTTGCTATGGCTCAAATGGCTTACTACTGTCAGTATTCTTCAGATCAGGAGGAAACCATGTAACACACATTTAAAACTACACTTGCTAGCCAACAACACTCTTAGCACCCTCCCAGTTTCTACCTACGACGCTCATGACTAGCGAGAGGAGGTAGTACGAGCAATTTGAAGCAAGGGAAACTCCGCGCCCCCAGTGGATTGCTTGAGTATCACTTCATATGCAGCAGTAAAGCCCAAAGCAGGTGTGTGTTAGGCCTTACAATATTATAGTCTATTTCAATATTTGCATTTGTGAACTAAGTCATAATACATGGCCATAGGCTGATATATGTGTACAATGTTTGCATGGTTAAAGTTTCGTTTGCACCGATTGCCTTATTAACCCATTGTGTGGTAGTCCTGTGTGCTGAAATGTAATGATTGATTTCATGTCATGTATAGCCAGCCTAGCCATGTTTTTTTTTTAATTATTATTATTCCAACAATTCAACAACATACGTTACCCGACCTTCTATATTGATAAATGTTATTTGAATGATAGTTGAATAAGTTATTAAAGCAATAAAGCCATTTGACACTGCACAGGAAAATACTAATTTAACTTACCATTGCAGATATAGGAGAGAGAAAACCCGCCTCCTCAGAGACCAAACTACAAACCCCTTGATTCCAACATGTCAAGGGCAGTGTCTTTCAAGCCTGTTGAAGTCTGAGTGTGTTTTCAAGTGACTCGATTATTAAACGGTAAGCAGTGATTCGATTTCTTTTCATTTTGTGAAAAAAGGCTGTTCAATACAACAGGCTGCTCAATACAACAGGCCTCGCATCATATTCGGTCTCGTGCATGCAAATTGGCGGGATTATGGTGGGCCTAGCCTAGCAGGAAACGTTTCTTCATGACTGCACACCTCCACTGTTTTTGTTTTTTAAGAATTAAAACCTACTCTGGATATCTAAAGTACTCCAGGCTGTGGTTGTTTTAGCAAGGCCACCAGTGGAGTGGAAGGTAAACCTAGAGCTCTAGTTCTAGTAGCTGCTAGAGTTTTACTTGCTGTTGTTTATCCCGAAAGGCCTGCAGATGGCAGCAGCGCATTGATGATAAGAGTTCAACCTCAGCAGGGTGAGCAATCCATGCATGACTGTCCAGAGTACACACAAGGCCTAGCTAAACAGTATTGTGCTGTTTTCTTTGTCAAAACTCTGAGTTGAGTAATGGTTACACGAGTGAATATTGTAGCCTACATATTGTTCTCACGTGTGAATTAGATATTCATTTATAATGGAGGCCTACAATTGTCTTATTACACTGCAATAAGTACCCCAAATTATTTTTTTAAATGACAATGTCTTGTCTAATTAGAGAATACCCTCCTTCAAGACACAAGTTGCACGATACAGGCCTACACATTCTAATGCACAAAGTAAGAACAACAGAATGAGTCAGGGGGCAAACACATTTTCATTAGGCAGGCTACTTTAAAGCCCAAACTAGTGCTGTCTGTTTTATTTGCCAACAGCTTGTATAACTGCTTGACACAAAAACCATACTCACTATTTTGTTATTCAAATTTTCAAATTAGGACGTACCATGGATATTAATAAGCATTTCAAAGCACCTTTTGCCCCCCTCATAAATTATGTATTCATGTATTCATGTCTATTTTTTTATTTGGAAATGTACCAGCTCACATGCTAGTTTACCCATAACATTCTCTTAGCATATGCTGTTTACTTTGGTCCTGTCTTCATAGGCAGGAAGGGAGAGAGCTGGAAAAAAAATGTCCTCCGTTCAACATGGAGGCTAACAACAACCGTGTAGGCCCAGAATCCTCATTTACCTTTTAGATGTAAAAAATATTACCCACTGAGTTTAAAATTCAGTGGATGCCCCACACAGACACATTAATCCACCCATAAATGACTATTCCAGACGAGATAAAGAGGTTAAAACATGGTATTTCGTGATCTAGGCCTAGCTCTGAATCACCATTCTCTCTCCCCGTGCTCTCCCTCGCACTCAGGGCTGCCCCTGCGAGCGCTGAACAAAGATAATTACTCAGGAAATGTTTCGACCAATCAGCTGCGGCTTTACATGCTGCCTGTGAAAGAGGAGCCACTCACGGCCGAGCTACGATCAGACAGGGCCCCGATCACCAAGCCTGAAGTGCTTAGCCCTCCCTCGACTAAAAGACTCAGAGAGACTGTCCTCCATGTTTTTTTTAAGTATTGACATAACACAGTGTCAGCAATGCATCCTCAGAGGTAAGCTTGATCCCTTCTTTTTACAACATTGTGCCTGCTTTCTACCTATTTTGTCTTCCTGTTGTTATTTGTCTGTGTCAAGTCCACCCTTGGAAAAAAGCCTGTGAGTCATTCAGTTGAGGCTCTGTGGAAAAGGGAAGGAGGGGGAGGGAGAGAGCAGAACAGAAGGCCTCAGCAGCAGCCTAGCCAAGCCAAGGCAGAGAGGCCTCCACTGCCTTGCTAAAGCCAGGGACTCGGGCTAATGGGCCAAGCAAGAGGTTAATACTGGGAGCAAAGGATTGAACTTTCAGGCCTCACCACAGTGTTACTGGGTCACAATGGATGCCCAGTTCAGCCACTAAGACCTGACCTTAATGCTGTGGTGGGGACCCATTGCAAATGATTATTTTTATTCCCCCACGATACTCTTAGCTATTTTTTTCCTTTTCTTGCGTCCACACCTCTTGATGTACATCTAGGCCAATATTGTCACCCCACCACCACCACCACCAGCCCCATCTCTGCTGCTAGAGAGAGAAGTGGGGGAGGGGAATTGGTTTCAGGAGGGAGGGCGAGAGATGGGATGGGGGATGGGTGTTGGGTGGCGATGGGCTGGTGTACCTCTTTTGTAAGCGGATGGCTTGCTTCATTGTCTGGCTATGTCATAAGCCGGGGTAAGGGGAAAATGGGGACAGGAGAAACACTGGCAGCTGTTCCAACACCATAGGAGGTCTGAATCAATCGGACAGTTTATTTGCATGTACTGATTACTGATCAAGGTACTCATGGTTGAAATGCCTTTTTTATTTCCCTCACAAATTCTCCTAATGCTTCCACTTAAAAATGCCATTTACTTGGATGTTTTGTCACCAAATGTTTTCCCTAGCCAATTTTCTTCTCATATTTCTGTTACATACCATACATATCAACATAGACACAGACATGGGCACAAATCTTTTCCTGTGATTGGCATGGATATTTTTCCACCCGGTTACTGGCTGCCAATGCTGTCTCAGGGGAGAAGAGGGCTGCTTGGGTGTTTTCTTAAAACGTTGGGCTTTCCTGGGTCGTCAAGCTCGTTTTACTATCTGACTCTGTGTGTGGATTAAACGCAAACCCTCTGTAACTGGAGCTTCTCTCCCTCCTCCCGCCCTCCACCCATCACGTACACGCGCACACACACACACACACACACACAAGCACAGCACACACACACACACACGCGCACACACGCACACCACTGAAACGTCTGTGGCCATCTTGGACGCTCTGGGAACATTCCTTGTAGTCGTGGAACCTCCACTGTAGTCAGAGGGAAAGGAAGAAGCTGCTGTTTTAGCAGGCTGCTGTGTTCTATGAAGCCATGTTTGTTAGACCACCAGCCTGCCATTTTTACTTTGGCATTTTGAATTGTGCTCTTTGCTCATGTGAAATAATTTGTTGGTAGTGTTTTACCTCTTCCTCGCCTTCTCTGTCGTTCACTCCCTACAGTACCTCCTCCTTTTCTCCCTATCAGTATTTTGCTAGTATCTCTCTCTCTCTCTCTCTCTCTCTCTCTCTCTCTCTCTCTCTCTCTCTCTCTCTCTCTCTCTCTCTCTCTCTCTCTCTCTCTCTCTCTCTCTCTCCTCATTTGTATTCCAGCTTTGCCTTGCTCAGCTCCGAACTGCTGTGGAAATCCCCTTGAATATCTGAGTGCCCTCAGACACAACCTGGGCAAACACAAACAATGAAATTCCCCCTTTTGATACCTTATGTTTATGTAAATACGTACAACTGGAGCCCAACCTAGGAATCGTTCACATATTTTACGTTAGCTGTGCATATTCAAGACTGTGAGCATGCAACAAAGCTGTAGTCTCCTCTCCGCTAGTTTCTATAGCAGCTGATCAAGGCACCAGCACAAGTAATATATTTAGAGGGTGACATCACACTATTTTTATCTAGCACCATCGCGCCATGGTTGGTGGTGGTGGGGCTCTTTGATTTGAGTCACTGTGGTGGCTGCTCTATTCCTCTCATCTCATGCAGTATATTATTCACACAACATGGCTTCACGTGCAATTATTGCGCTTTTATCTCAGAAATCAGTCTGTGTCAACACATAGCGGCCATCTGGTGAACAGTATAGAGAGGTTATGGCCCTTTAACATAGCATTGTGCTGATGCCATACTCATCTCGCCTTTATTCACCCCATTGATTTTCTTCTCCATCAGCCCTGGTAACAGGGACTAATTCTTATATTCACTGATTTAGTGTGGTTCCAAACAGATAACACCATGGTTAGAATGTATAACATCACATGACAAACTGTTGGCTCCTGAGGGAAAAAACAACTCTTCAAATCCATGCAGCCAAATCATACTTACACTCTCTATTGGCTGCTGAATAGTTTTGTTTTTAATCATACCATGATGTTTTAATGCAATATTTATACATGGCCAGGGCTTTCCTGTCCGGTTGTGCTGAAAGCTATCTCAGAAAGGACACTGTCAACGTAATAACAACCATCTGGTGAGCAGTGCAGCGGTTAGATGTGTTTAATGTCAGGGACAGGGAAATAACCTTTGTTCGACTAGTCCATCCAGTCTGGACCATTTTATATAAATAAGCCAAAACTCTGGTCTAATCAGGTCACATTGTCCCTAGAAAGAAAAGGATTACCACAATTTCCACGGCCGAACCAATGACTTTCTTTGTTGAGTGGCAGAGCCAGACTCCTTTCACCATCAGCCTTCAACCCATCAGGTGCTTTTTCAAAGAAACAGTATCAAAAAGAGTATGACTTCAATTTAATGTGTATAAAAAATCACTGCATTGCAGCAAAATGTTTCAGTAGAAGGAGAGGGAGAGAGAGAGGGCAAAAAATGACTGTGCTATGTGGCACTGAGCAACCAGCCAATCAGCTTCCTCTCTGTATGCCTCTCCAGCCAATCACAATGGCAGCTGAGGTTAAAGACTGACAAGCTCTGTGAGGGTAGCAGTATGAGCAAGGGCCTTCTGGAAAATTCCATAGCCATCTTTGTTTCATCCCCAACCAACTAAATGTAAAGGCCAAGCTTGAAGAATTGCCTTTCATATTCAGTGCTTTATGCGAAGGTATGCTGTCCATTTTCTGCATCATGTATAATACTTGTTTTACGGTGGGCAGGGTTTAGTGAGGGCTGAACAATGACCTGCTGTTGGCATGACCCTAAATATACAGCTGTTTTATGTAATCTGTGACTGTTTCAAGACTATTGTTTGATAATTTTACCTGTGTGTTCCACAGCTGAAGGTTGAACTCTGCAAAGTGTTGTGTAATAGTCCAACACCCAGACTTTTTGTATCGCATATGCTTCCATTAGTGAGTTTGGTGTTAGAGAGTCTCGCTCTACCATCTGTGATAAGTCAGACTGTCTTTCAGGTCATGGGGGCATGTGTTTTCCCCATCAACAGAACCAGCCAACTGGAAAGCCAAGACGGCTCTATTCCTGCTTACAAAATTGCATAAAGATAACATCTAGCCGAGTGCAAAGGAGGACTGTAAGGTCTTGTTTGCTTGTGCGCATACCATGCGGTCATGATATTACATTTTTCTCTTGTCTTTTTTGCTCCCTTTTCCTCAGCTATTCATGTGGGAATTTAAAATGGTGGAAAAGGGTGAGTGTCTTCGCCCTGTCTCCCTCTCTGTTTCCCTCTCCCCTCTCTCTTCTCCTCTTTCCCTCTCTCACTCTCCCCCTCTTTCCCTCCCTCTCTCTTTCTCTCCCTCCCTCTCATTCTCCACCCCCCTTTTCTCTTCCCTGTTAACGGAAAGCTCTGCAGGCCTCCTGATCCTCTGCCATGGACGTGCCAGAGCCCGTGTCTCTAGCCCGCAGGGGAGAAGAGAAGGAGAGAGAGAGGGAGGGAGGGAGGGAGGGCGGGAGAGAGAGCGAGCGAGAGGGGAGCGGGTGGCTTGTGTGTGCAGAGTGGGGGAGGGGAAGCTGTGGTTCTCATTTCCTGTGAGGAGCAGAGAAAAAAGAGGGAGAGAGAGAGCGCGAGGGAAGTGAAAAACAGACACGGCGAGGAAAAAAAATAAGCCTCCACTTCGCTCTGACTATAGGGCTGTGGTTGGTGGCTACAGTGTTATCTTCCAACCTGTGTGGGGTTTTTTGTCTGTCTTTTTTGTGGTGACCTTATCTTAACATTCTCTGTCTCTCTCTTCCTTGTTTCCCCCTTCTTTGAGTCTGTTGGAGGTTGTGTTCAGTTCAATGAATTGGGATTAATCCACATGGTGCCGTGAGCTTGTTTCCCCCTTACCAACGGCTTGGCCTGTGTCCTGCTGGAGAGTCTAGAGGCCTGCCCAGGATCCACGGACACATGCTGCTGCTGGTCACATGAAAAAGAGAAAAAAAAACTCATGTCTTGGGACTGTGAGCATTTTTTTCCCCTTCCTCGCCCCCTTGCTGATCCACAGTGTCCTCTGGGAGTTCTGTCTGCCATCTTTTTTCCCCTCCGTGGCTGAAGCAGTGACACTCAGTGGCTGCCTCCTACTACACAAGCGACAAAAGGAAGTCAAGGAGCTGCTGACATTATCTGGGTGTTTTTTTGTTTTTGCTGCATCTGATTTTTTTTTTTTGCCGTCCACCTCACATGCAAAAGGGCAAGAGCTTTCAAGGCTAAATTGCAATTCTACACAGGCTCATCTTTTGTGTCTCCAGGTCACATGCCACTGACCTTAAAGAGGAGTTGCTTTTCCCCCTCACTATCTCGGCGTGATTTCACCGGAACTACATATTGACATGGACTTTTAACCTCGGCTTAATCTCTATGGTGATATACAGTGGCCACACACACACACACACACACACACACACACACACACACACACACAGGGACTCCATTTGGAACTGTAGTTTCCACTGGTTGTCACTGGGGGCACGGTTATCCTGGGGGAGAGGGAGGGAGCAAGAAGCCCAGAGATCCCACTGTGTTTAAATGGCTGTAACTGGATTTGCGGTCAGTGATTTAAGTTGCCTGTATTGTTCTGGGTGCTTCAGATCATAGTTCAGAGTTCTGAGCTAGTTCTCCTGAAGAAAACCTATTGTTGTAACATGTGTGGAGGTTGTCTGCGTTGACTGGTCTTCATGCTAATCATCAAGTCCCTGTTTCTGTCATTGCCTTAACACCTAGTCAAGCCGCTATTGGAGTGTGGTGGAGAGCTTGATGAAAGCTGAGATTGGCTCTTGCTTCAGTGTGACCTTTGGACTTGGTTGAGAGGTCAAAGTGGTTAGGTGAAAGTGGAGTGGCACAGGGCTAAGGACCACTCCATTCAGGTCCTCTCAGTGTGGATATTCATTAGGCAACGTTTTTTGGAGTTAAGGCAAGATTCCAGGAAGATGTTCTTTAATCTTCATGGTCATCAACCAACAAAACTGCTGGGAATTAAAGGGGCGCTGTGTCTTTCCTGAACAAAAATACCAAACGGTTCATCTCTAGTACATCTCTGTGGGCACACAGCAAATGATGATAAAATCCAGCAAGCAACCAGCATGGAGGCTGAATTTATGTACAGGCGGGCGGGAGGGTGTGACTGACCTGTGTAGAAATGAAAAGGTGGAGGAGGGGGAGACGGATGCTCGAAGAGCGTCATTCTGTTTGGGGGGAGGAAAGGAAAGGGCCTCTCTCCTCTTCTCTCCTCCCTGCTTGTGGTATCAAAAAGGGGTCCAGGATTATAGGGCAAAACTGGAGCAATTTCATTTGTTTTGGGGTTTTCTTGTTCATAGATCTCAAATGGATGTTATTCTGCATGTATTTGGTGAGGATGAATTCAGTGGTTCTTTTGTGTGTACCAAATCAAAATGATGAATCTAATGTATATCTGTACGTATTCTAGGTTGTGTGATATTTAGCTCAGTGCTTGTAAGTGAAAGGCTGTAGAGACAAAGGCATATGATTCACTGTTGCTATGAGAGGGAACAGCAGAAATCTCAGAATGCTGGGAGGTATCTGTTAGTTCTATTTAATAGTAGGTCAAAGCTATATCACCATCATTGCTTTTGAGGAACCATTTTTCCTTAAACGAGAGCTTGTCTCTTCCTGTCATGCTGCCTGATGATTGCAACATTTTTGGGGAGGTTGGGCCTGGAGGAAGGCCTGATTCTGAGTACTTGGGAGCAACAGATGGATGATGAAGTATCTATGAAGTATCTATTCCAATGTAATGAGCTAACCCAGCCATTGGGTACCTCTTGTAAATTCAATTGTAATCTCATTATAAAAAGTTTGTTTGGTAGACTGGCCTGAACTTTAAAGCCCGATATACAGCTAATGAGGTCAGGAGTGATTAAGCTAACCAGTTCTTTCACTTAAAAGGCTAAAAGGGAAGACCACAAATCCCCACTAGTTAAGCAGAGCCATCCGTAGCGACGGATGTCAGTCCGTGTGGCGTAGTCGAGGACCATATTGGCAAGGCGGTTGGGTCCATTTTTTTCACACCTAAGAAGAACAGCAACAACAATAGTTAACCATACAGGACGAGGGAATCGAGATTTCCAGGCGCTACCATGTTGTTATCAAGGCCGAAAATAGCAGCCAAGGCGTTTAAGCTGATCCTAGTGTGAGTCCGTCACGGTTGATGCACCTTCTTCTCCTCTATCTGTCTGTGTTCACGGAGAGGGTCGCAAGGATGCTGCACTTGCTGTAAACAACTGGGAAAACTCTGGAGACGGTCTCCTGTGTCTGTGTGGGAGTTGGCCAGCATTTGCGTCACCCTTGTTTATCACTTTACTGATGTGCTTCAGCAGAACCTCTGTGTTGACATTCTCTCTCTGTCTCCCTCTCTCTTTCTCTCTATCTCCTTTTCTCTCCTCTCCTCTCATCTCCTCTTCTTTCTCTGTCTGTGAACTTTCTTTCTTCTGTGTCAGTTTGGCTGAGGAGGAGATAAAGCCGGAGCCAGATGTGATGGAGGGGATGGACATGTCTATTCAACCCAAAGGTAAGGAAGGGCCCAGTTCAGGGGCCTGCAGCTGCCCTTGAGCATCCTGTCTGTCTGGTTGGCTGTCTGGCTGGGTTCAGTTTGTCTGTTCTGTTTGTGGATTGTGGTCTCTCTCTCTGCAGCTGAACCTTGCTGTAGATTTTGAGGGCAAATGAACGTGTATTTGTTACAATGGGCAGCTCCTCGCCATGAGCTTTATGATGTGGTATCCTGATTCAGATGCCAAGAGCAAAAAGACATGGTCACAAGATTCAGATCAGTAGTTGTAACTAAAAGCAGTTTTATTCAGAAGCCAGTTCTGAATAAATGAGCAGTCTTGAGTTAGACACATACAAATATAATTTGCTTACAGTATACTTGGATTTGTAGTTGAAAGTGTTAAATTCCATGAATGTAGGATTCGGGAACTGGTATTTGTTAATTTTGACTGAATTCTGCACGTTTAAGGCAAAAAAGCGGTAATCATATTCTCCTCAAATTTTGATGAATATGTCTCTGGAATTATTGTGGAGGAACTATACATGATCAGAAGATGCTGTATTACTGTCCTTCAGCGCAGGTGTTCATCATCAGTGACCTAGCATGGTTCAAGCATGGTTGCAAGATATTATTCAAAAGGGACTTATAGCAGTTTATTTCTACTGGTGGTGAACAGTGTGGGGCTTTTATGTGCATGCAGTCATCTCAGATTTGCTATCATGTCTCATTATATATGTATACTATACAGCATGTATATGTGTGGATGTGTTTTGAGGAACCCTGCATGGAAAACAGCAATTGGGACAGAATAGGTGTGAACTTCTATTACTTCATGTAGTGTGAGCTGTTTCTGCTGAGCCCAGAGGATTTTAAAGCACTTGGTGGAGGAGGGGTCATTTTCTGTATCACTACCCATGGCCTAATTACCCTTTTGCCCCTTCTAGTCCCCGCATTGGAGCCGGGGTCTGCAGAGAAAGCCCTGGTTGCACAGAAGCGTAAGCTCCCCAGCCCCCAACACTCCTCCAATGGACACTCTCCCTCTGCTGCGACCGTCACGGCCACCGCCACTGTAACGTCCACGTCCACGTCCACCTCCCCTAGCCCCATCAAGAAGAAGAAGAAACCTGGCATCATCAACACCGGCAACAAAGACCAGGTTTGCACCCAGCCACCACTGTTTCCTGCACAACATTTAGTAGATTTAGAAGTAGTGGAAGATCTTTAATGTCACTATACTGTACCATACTGTGCTATACTGTACCATTGCTTCCATAGATGTGTAACTATCGTGATTGGAAAGTCATTGTTGTGCAGTTTCATGTCAAATGCATGATAAAACAAAAAAATAATGTTTTTTTGGAAAGCCAACTTAATTAATTAAATTCACAGTACGATATCGTAGATTTTTCATTAGTCTTAGTGAAGGTGGTATTCATGTGTTTGTTGTCAAGGTGGCCACCTTAACTATAATGTGCTGGGGGAAAACACTGGCCACTGTAGACAGGCACTCCCCAGAGCAACATACTACCTCAGGTGTTATGGTAGATATAGGAACAGTATTCTTTAGAGATTAGAGGGTAGCAAACACTGCCCTCGTCTCCAGTACACATTCAAGTCACATGCACTTAACCTCTATTTACCTGCTAACCTTATGTCAATGTCTTGCTTTAAGTATATTGTACTGAGTGCAGGTGTGAACACATTGGTCAACACTTAATGTTTGCTTAAGCTTGTACCGACTGAAAGGTTTTAGTATGGGTTGTGGCAAAAGCATGCAATGTTTCTACTGTACTGTGCCTTGAATTAATTTATTTTTTATTTCAGTTGAATTAAGCTTTTTTGTGAGATGTATTTTCTTTCCCATTGGCACACAGAATATTGCAATATGCAGACAGTCAGCCATGTGTTTTAAGTATTTTTTTATTTTTAAGTTAATTAAGTGTTTTGCTGTGGTATCCTTTTGGTACCACTCAGCACTGTTTCCATAGCCCTCCTCCGCTTGTAGAAGCGCTCAGATTTGTCATCCTTTTATTTAACACTCAACTGGTCTGAATGTGTAAATCTATTCAAGTCACAGGTTGCACTAGTTAAACCAATCTGCCAACATAACTTGCCTCAAAGGTGTCAGTCCCTGGTGCCAAACACAAAGCTGTCAGTCCCAGCAGGTTCCGAAGGCTAAACTAAAGTCATGTTAACATTGTCATGTCACATAGGTGATTTCACTGGCTTATGTTTCATTTTCATTAAGATCATTGTTGTTCTTTACCCTTAAGCCTTTTATTCCAATGTGATTGCATTCCTTCATCTCTGATGCTTCATTCCCCCATTGCCATGATGTGTACACCACTTTTCCTGTTGTCACAGTCTTTGGTTTTGCTTGTGTGCCATTTTTTTATGTTAACTGCCAAGTCCCCTTACCTCTGCCGTTGCTCACTGCACCTTCCCCAGTGTTTTGTGGCTTGTTTTGATTCGCAAACCCCCCTTTTTTCCTTTTGTGTCCCTCTTCCTTTCTCTCTCTCTCTCTCCATCTGTCTATCTCTGTTGTTTGCTCTCTCTCTCTCTCTCTCTCTCTCTCTCTCTCTCTCTCTCTCTCTCTCTCTCTCTCTCTCTGGCCTTGCTGTTTTTCTTTCATTTCAGTCTGAACTAAGGCATGGTCCCTTTTACTATGTGAAGCAGCAGCAGCAGCAGCCCTCGTCACTGCTCACCTCAGATGTTGCTGTTGATGTTGTACCGCAGGACGGCCGTAACGACTTCTACTGCTGGGTGTGCCACCGCGAGGGCCAGGTGCTCTGCTGTGAGCTCTGCCCGCGCGTCTACCACGCCAAGTGCCTGAAACTGGCCGCCGAGCCCGAGGGCGACTGGTTCTGCCCTGAGTGTGAGGTAGTGTGGCTGTGGTGTGGCTGTGGTGTGGTGTGGTGTGGTGTGGTGTGGTCTGCTCTACCCTGCTCTGCTGTGCGTGCGTGCGTGTGTGTGTGTGCATGCGTGCGTGTACAAGGCTTGTGTGTGTGTGTGTGTGTGTGTGTGTTTGTTGGTGTCTTAGTAGGTGGTGTGTGGGTGTGTGTCTGTGATGGCGTCTTAGTAGGTGGTGTGTGCATATGTTTGTGTGTTAGTGGGCGATGAGGGATGTGTTTGCGTGCTTGCCCTGTGTGGGGTTGATGAGGGTGGTGGAGATCTGTGTTCATGTGTGCATTTGCTTGTGTCTGCACAGCAGTAGTTCATTGGCACTCTGCTCGCACTTTTTAAGATTTTTTTTATTTAAGATGGTTTAAGAGAGGTTTTTATACTACAAGTACACAGACACATACAGTATTGTACCACTGACACACACACACACACACACACACACACACACACACACACACACACACACACACACACACACACACACACACACACACACACACACACACACCCTTGGGCATTCATATTGACAAACGCATAAACATTTAGCTCTTTTGCACTACATGTCAGTGCGGGAACTATGGGTCCATTGTGCTGTTTTCCCTCGAGCTGAATTTATTTTACAGCCCGCTTCTTACACTGGCTTGCTCGGACATAAAGATGTCATACATTGCCACACTTTTTTTGGCTGCTTTATACAGTTTACATTGAAGCAGTAAAAAAGAATGATAAAAACACAATATTAGCTTTACTTATCTGATTCTGTGCAGCCCTCAGCTTGTATTCTCTGAATTCACTAAGTAGCACATACTGTATAGGTAAATGTCCAAATCAAATTATTTGGATTTGTTTTGACATTTGTCACCTGAGTTTCGCAAATAACCACAGAAACGACGCCAACAAGGGCAAACGACGCATTCTTAACCAGTAACATAGTGGTTTCACAAAGCCTTTTAGGAAGAATATGAGCCATTACAGGCCCAACCAATTGAACAAGGATCAATACCCCATTCAAACTCTCCATCACCTAGATGCCATAATGTTATACTGTGGTATTCATATAATATCATATTGTAAATTCTTCAACACTGCATTGTGTTGGGCATAATTGTTATTTATTTGCCACAAGTATTAATCCCCTTTTCTCTTTTCCAGAAAATAACGGTAGCAGAATGCATCGAGACACAGAGCAAAGCCATGACGATGTTGACACTAGAGCAGCTCTCTTATCTGCTGAAGTTTGCCCTTCAGAAGATGAAGCAGCCTGGGGTAAGAAGATGCGCACACACACGCACACACACACACACACACACACACACACACACACACACACACACACACACACACACACACACACACACACACACACACACACACACACACAGCTTGTTTTAGTCAATTTTGGGGACCTTCCATTGACTCCCATTCATATGTTGTACGTGCGTGCTTAGTATGTGTGTATACTATGCGTGCATCTGTATTCATGCATCACTAGACTTCATTTGTGTCCTTTCAGTCGGTCTGTCAGGCTGTCTTTCTCTCTCTCTCTCTCACACACACACACACACACACACACACACACACACACACACACACACACACACACACACACACACACACACACACCAGGGCTCCAGAGTGCGACCAATTTGGTCGCACATGCGCCCATTTTTTTCCATAGTGCGCCTAAAAAATATTTTTAGGCGCACCGGTGCGACCAGCCATCAGTAGAACAAAATCAATTGGCAATGCTAAACACCCGTTTTAATGGCCATAAAATGAAGTCATTCTGCAGGCCTACAGTAACTGGCCCATCACACAATAAAACGTGTCAATGCGTCATTCAACTCCGCTGAACTATCTTTCTCCCCCTTCCTCTCGCTGACAGGCAGCCCGACGTTTCAGAATAAAATGTTCGACTTCGCTAAACTATCCGAGTTCACGTGTGCTCGCAAGTTTGTGATCTCAACCAGGGGAGTTTTGAAACGGACGAGAGGGTTACAATCACGGGGGAAAAACGAGATGGCTTGAGGATATATTAAACATCGGCCACTGATCACATAAACGCAGACGGGTGCGCGGATAATAATGGTCCGTTTCAGCCGCGTGCAGAGCTGGCCATTCATCAGGTGACACGCTGTCGGGACTTCTACGAGAGTTATTTGATAGCGACTCCAAACTGCCTATCTGTCGGCAAGGCATCGTTCATTCACATTGCGACAGCACGAGAGAGAGAGAGAGCGCACAAAATTGTGCTGTCCTGTCGTCGCGCTAAGATACCACAATCATCATGCAAAGGGAGAGCGCTCAAAACCCAATTCACCTCGGATAGCCTACCTGTAAATGGTCCGTTTCAACCGCGTGCAGAGCTGGCCAAACAACAGGTGACACGGTAGTCTCTCGGGACTTCAGTGAGAGTTTTTTGATAGCGACTCAAAACTGAATATCTGTCAAGCCATCGTTCATGCACTTTGAGACTGCACGAGAGAGAGGTGGGGGAAGCACGCACGAAATTGTGCTCTCATGTCTGTTCAAAGCGCTTGCTAAGATACCACAACCATTCATCATAGCGCTTGCTAAGATACCCAATCATCATGCAGAGGGAGAGCGCTCAAAAATGGGGAAATACAAAACCCAATTCACCTGTAAACATAGGCTATTAGTGTCTAATGATTTTAAAAATCATGACATTTTTAACAGGGTTTGAAAAAATATCTAGGCAATCTACCGGTATCCATCTAGCCTATCTATCCATCCATCCATCTCTGTGCTTGTGTGTAGACTTATTGCTGAAAATTAAAGCTTAGGCTAGCTTAGGCCTACTTGTAGCCAGGATGTGGTAGTTATGTAGCCTACTGTCAGTGTCATGTCTTTTGAGGAGCACATTTGGAAGACTAGCCTCTAGCACATGGAAGACTCCAGGTCAATTTCATTAATTATGATTATTATTATTATTACTATTATTATTTGTATTATTATATTATTAGGCCTATTGCTTTTTTATTAGCCTATTATTATTATTTTTATAAAGCTGGGGTGCGTGTGTGTGTGTGTGTGTGTGTGTTATGGGGTGAACATTTGGGTGCACCTAAATTTTGTGCTGGTGCGCCTAAAAAAAAAATGTAGGCGCACCAGTGCAACCAGTGCAAAAAGTTAGTCTGGAGCCCTGCACACACACACTCTCTCTCTCTCTCTCTCTCTCTCTCTCTCTCTCTCTCTCTCTCTCTCTCTCTCTCTCTCCTTAAGAAATATTGTTATCCTAGACTAACGTGGATGTTTTTTTGTCTGTGTGATTCGTCTGCTTCCTGGGTGTGTGAGCAGACAGAGCCGTTCCAGAAGCCTGTTTCTCTGGAGCAGCATCCAGACTACGCGGAGTACATCTTCCACCCCATGGACCTCTGCACACTAGAGAAGGTAGTCAACCCAACATCCACACATCCAACTAACCTGTTAATACACATTAAGTTATTCAAGGTGCAAAATACCCATGTTTAAAATGCTTGAGACACATCCAAGAATTAACCCATTTTAGGCAAAGCCCTTTTTGGGAAAAGGTGCCCTCTGCCAATTAAAACCTGAATATCTCAGCCTCTGAAGCACATAAAAATATGACATAAGTTGCATTTACATTTAGCTTGGACCCTCATTTTGCATTAGAGTGTGTTCATTCAGCTCTAACATACCCACTTCTTAAATAAATAAAAAACCTAAAATCTCAAGAACCTGAATGCAGCGTATACTGTATGTCGCTCCAGGCTAAAATGGGTTAAGACAATGCATCTTTATGAGGTCAATTATGGCCGCAGATTGGCATGGAGCTGATACTTTTGTTATGAATGTGGGCATCTTATTTGAATCAGTGGATCAGAAGAGTGAGCTCAGTGTTGTTGTCTAAAGCAACGTGTTGAAGCCAATAGCGACAATACTCACATTTTATCAAACCAAAGCACTATACATTTACAACCCTAAAGATATCCCATTGGGATCTAACACTATTCTGCTTACCTTCTAGAACATGAAGAAGAAAATGTACGGTTGCACAGAAGCCTTTCTGGCAGACGTGAAGTGGATTCTACACAACTGTATAATTTACAATGGAGGTCAGTGGAGCAGCTTTCCCAGCATATACCATCTATTCAATGTAGTAGACCATTTTAATACTTTTTATAAACTTTAATTAAACTTTTATTATTTTATTTTTTTTCACCACAGGCAACCATAAACTGACGGCAACAGCTAAAGTGATTGTGAAGATCTGTGAGCACGAGGTAGCCTTATTATTGTTACTCAAAATTCATTATTAATGTTTTTGAAATAAATTTGCAATTATTTGTACAATTATTATTACTACAATATTACCATTTGCATTGTGCTGTCTTGACCACCAATAGTTGTCTCTATAGTGTTTTCCTCACGGGACCCTCTCCTGTTCTTGTATTATTCCTCTGCAGATGAGTGAAATTGAAGTCTGTCCAGAGTGCTACTTGTCAGCTTGCCAAAAGAGGGACAACTGGTTCTGTGAACCATGTGTAAGTGACATTTGACGTGTGTGTGTGTGTGTGTGTGTGTGTGTGTGTGTGTGTGTGTGTGTGTGTGTGTGTGTGTGTGTGTGTGTGTGTGTGTGTGTGTGTGTGTGTGTGTGTGTGTGTGTGTGTGTGTGTGTGTGTGGTGACTAACTCTGGTCATCTACATCAGAGGAAGTAATACACCTTAAAAGTCTCATAACTTAATTTACTTTTTAACAAAAACTGTCCTATAATGTTGACCTTCTGGGATCAGAATGATGCGATAAGAAATGTATTTGGTAGAGGGTTTAGTGTAGTAGTCTCCAAACGCCATCTGGAGATCTGCACTGCACTCTAATCCTGAAGTGTTTGTGTAAGCAGTCTTGGCAATGGCAAGTGGCAGTTTTAGTGTTTTAGTTTTGGCTCTGAAGGTGTTGTGGCGATGAACTTGGGCATACCGTCATTGCTTTGATTATAGATTACCAGGGCCTTTAATTTGCCCAGATAGTAATCCACTCATCGAGGACATGGGAGGTACATGCGTAAATTGCTACAACCAAATACTGAACTCTTCAAACGAGTCGGCTGTGTTTCTGTGCCATCATATAACCTTTCAGATTTGGTATGAACACACTTGCTAATTTCTACCCTTTGTCATCTTTAAATAATGCATACATACAGAGCCATTCCGATTCAGATGTGGATCTGCACTGTATATTTCTTGCTCTGAATTATTGTGATTTGAAGTTTTAGAAACAAGTGTCCCCATATGGTTGGCCCACCCTGTATTTCTGGAGTGTGCCGTTTCTAAAAATCAGTCCCATAAAGTTTTTTTTTGCTACGGTTGCCTATTCCTTTACTGTATCTTTTTTCACCTAATATGTTTGTCCTTTTGTGTCATGTGTTTGTGCAATGTGCTGTTAATTCCTTCTGCTGGGACCAGTGCCAACCTCATCCCTTGGTGTGGGCCAAGCTCAAAGGATTTCCCTTCTGGCCCGCCAAAGCCCTGAGAGAGAAGGACGGACAAGTGGATGCCCGCTTCTTTGGCCAGCATGACAGGTGACATGATTGTTGTTTACTTACTCTACTGCTTTGTAGTGACCTGGTGCCCTCGGCTCGGCTCATTTCTTAACGCCTCTTCTGGAACTGTTACGGTAAGACGGTGTTTTTCAAAATGGGAGATCTACAGGTTAACAGGTGATTATTCACTTTTATGATTAATTTTCCAAAAGTGGGGGACCTGCAGAAAGAGTTTGAGAACCACCATGTGAAGACATGCCCCCTGTTTATGAACTGGCTGCTACCAGGATGGGCTAGGACCAAGTCCTAATGCCTTCCTAAAGGCACTGTGCAATGTCATATCAGTGTAGTACTATAGTAGCAAAAACGACTGAATAGTGCTCCACTGGTGGAACGCCATGTGTTATGGGGCTTCTTTCTCTACAAGTATATATAGCACCTGCTTGTATGGTAAACGTAACCACTTTTTCCTTATTTTGGTACCTAACAGGGCATGGGTGCCCATCAACAACTGCTACCTGATGTCCAAGGAGATCCCCTTCTCCGTGAAGAAGACCAAGAGCATCTTCAACAGCGCCATGCAGGAGATGGAGGTGTACGTGGAGAACATCCGCAAGAAGTTTGGCGTCTTCAATTACGCTCCATTCCGCACGCCGTACACGCCCAACAATCAGCTGCAGATGCTGCAGGACCCCTCCAACCCCGCCGGCGGCACCGTCCGCCTGGACAAGCAGGAGAAGATCAAGTTCAGCTTCGACATGACGGCCTCTCCCAAGATGCTCTTGGGCAAGAGCATGATGTCGGGGCCCGGGGGCAGCGCTGCCGCGGCCGGCAGGAGGATCTCCATGAGCGACATGCCGCGCTCCCCCATGAGCACCAACTCCTCCGTCCACACGGGCTCGGACGCGGAGCCGGACTCAGCTGACAGGGGGGCGCGGATACCGCACTACAGCACCGGGGAGGACTCCATGGACTACACGGGTACGATGCTTTTTAAAGATAACTCTTGGTGCGTTTTATGCTTTTATTTGGATAGGCCGGTTAAGAAATCAGTGGGAGAAAGATGGGGCAAGGTTCAGGACATGACCTTGGGTAGGACTTCAACCCTGGTGTATGGTACGGCCCTGGTGTTTGGTGAGCCACAGCATGTGGTACATCTTCTGTGTTGGGTTACCATGTAACGTTAATGACTGCCAAGTGTCTTTGTTGGCTTTGGGTTAGGTGCCTTTTACATGATTACATGACACTTGCCATTTACATAGTGTACATTCCATTATCCCAACTCCTGTCCTTGAACTGTGCTTATGGCCTCATGCTTTACTGACGCTCTTCCTCAATAGAGAAAACAATAAAAAGTTTCCCGACTGTCAGCCTAGCCACAACAACTTTTGGGGGACTTCCAGTCAACCTCCCGATTGCAGATGAGAAAATTACCTTTGAATTGCGCTTTCTTGAGATATTGAATTGAATTTCTGTCGTCAGTGACATTACTTTACTTATATTTACTTTCTTTTACATTTATTTTTCTGGCCATTGCACATTAATGAGCAAGGACAAGGACAAGGACAAGCACTGTAAATCTGACAACATATTTTGAACTCCTCAAGCCAAGCAGGTGTGAGCGAGCATAGTTAGCATTTTGATGGGAGACCCTATAAGGCTTGTTGCTGAAATACAATTCTGGGTGCAGGATTTTTAATAAATCCACGCCTTCGGTGAGAGAATCTGCACGGCCATGGTTATAACACCAGTGCGTTGGATAAAGATATTGAACTTTGTAGAAGAAGTTTTGAACTTTATATCGCTGTAGTCAGGAAGGATGCCTTAGCACTTCAATTGAAACGCAGCAGTTCTCTGGGCCTGGTCAAGGGATTCACCCAAAGTGCCATGAGCTTTAATATACTGCTGTGGCATTTCAATGTTTTACCAAGACAAACTGAAGGATGCTGATGTCATATGGCAAATCATTAAAAACTAGAAATGCACTCAAAGTGTGCAGACCTCCGCCAAGGAAGCTGTTTGATAGAACATTTTACTATGTTGCACCCTATTTTTTTTTTTTTTAAGTACATTGTGTTATTAATCTGTGGCGTAGGTTAGGGGTTTATCTTAATAGGTTAGGGGTTTATCTTAATAGGTTAGGGGCTGGGGGCCCTGGTTAGGGCGCAGGTTAGGGGTTTATCACCTTAATTTCCTTCAGGATGAATAAAGTAACTCCAATCTACTCTTATTCAGTGACCAAGGGCCTCATGTACTAAGACTTCCAGAAATTTCCTTCGGAATCTTTGCATATGTGAAAATCTGAAAAAGATACATATGCACATACATTTTAAAATGTATCACTCCATACATAAACAGATTTTCATGTTGATTCACGTGGTACATCAGATTTCACAAGAAAGTACATTAGCAATATTTCCATGTTAAGTCAGTCTTATTAGTACATCTGAAAATTTGCATCAAAAGTGACTTGTGTAGCTTTTTTGTGCCTTAGCAAGCTTTGTACAGGTTTTGAGTCCTTGTTTATTTTTCTGTGTGATATAAACCTGAATTCTATGCTTTTCCTCTGTTTTCCATCTCAGCATCTCCAGCTTCCAAGATGGGAGTTATGAACAGCACAGACAGCCCCAAGACCATCAAGCAGGAGAGGGGACCAACTGGTGGAATCCTCAACCTCAACTTGGGTTAGTACATCAGTAGAAACAAAGATGCATCCATCTATGCACTCTGCCGCCTTGTGGACACAGGAGGGAATGACAATTTAACCCATTGACGCCGGTTGTTGCGTTACGCAACATTGGCCCTGACGCCGGTTGTTGCAAAACGCAACATTATTGATTTGTCAATATTTTCAAGACGCATGGGAGATGCAATGCACAATATTTTGTTCAAATACACAAGATGTGGGTGTTCTCGATTTTTTTAAAGATCATGTGGCAAAAAAAAGTTTGATTCGTCGACAAAAAATATCAAATTAAATCAACCATGCTCGCTTCTGCAGACGTGGGTTGTTTAGCCATTTCACACAGGTAAAAAAAAAAAAAAAAGGCTGTGGTTCGCGAGACACATTGTTACAGCGAACGTGATGTTCAGTTGAAAGGTAATGAAGAGATTTTAATCGAGGAAAGGAAATATGATGGAAGACCCTTTAGATAGAGAGCAGAAGTGTGATTTGCCGCGGCCGCATGAAGGGGTGGGCGAGTGGCTTCCAAATACAGTCAGCTAGATTTCGCACCCGACGTTACCAAAAGTTCACTCCGACACTCGGGGCAATTGGCGAAGGTGCCAATATCTGAGGAAGCACGTCCTTTAGATATAGGCCTATTTCAGAATATTTTCTCTGAGGAACTTTCGGATATGGTGATAGCCTGTTGGTGAGGCAGACAACGGTAGACATGCGGATTATAGACGCGCGGCCATCCAGCTCAAAGTGGAGCCCCTCAAAATAGGATGAAATTGCTCATCGGTCTCTGCATAACGTTTGGAGAAATACAACGGCCATTACTCGCCGGTGGGAGAGCAAGTGGCTGTATTAGACAAATGTCCCCCGATTTATGGCAGAAATGACTGCCTAATAATTATAATAATAATGATTAGGCCTATTATGATTTAGTTAAAGTCGGCTATTGTAACAGTAGCAATAGCCTAGTAGCCTAATAGCCTATAATAAATAGCAGCATCAAGAATTATCCTGAAAGCACATGAAACTTTTTTCAATCATTTGATTATGAGATATAATTTTTTTTAAGGAATAAGTGTTAGTGTTAATGCTGAATGAGCATAATCCCGTGAAAGCAGAGGATTTTACCTTTTAAATGCAATTTGTCCCATGTCCCTATGTGTTCCAGAGGCTGACATATTGAAATTTTCATAGGAGTTTCCAACCATTTTTTCTTATCTCAAAAAACCCTCAGGCATTGGGGACCTTTTCTAAAAACGGGCTCAGGCGCCAATGGGTTAAAGAATGAGTTACAGACAGACAGACAGACAGACAGACAGACAGACGATGGACTGATCTCTTATAGAGATGCTAGGACGCATCTAAAAAGGGGAAGCACACACTACAGGAGGACAGAGCCAGGCTGGGGCTTTATTTTCTCACGTTTCATAACGGTTTCAGGCCAGGCTCAGGCTGTGGAGGCTTGCATGCCGATTGCATAAACGAATAGAGTGCGAAATCATGCCATAAGAGTCTGGCCCGGGACTGGGGCAGCTCAAGTATTATAGTTTTGTAGCATATTGTCATGTTATATTCTGGCTCACCAGTCTATTCAGCTACAACTGCTGAGATTCCACCCGTACAGTAGAGCTGAGTTCTTCATCCTTATATTTCCCTATTTAAATCTGGCCACAGCTATTTGGCATTGTATATCTACCTATATCAACCAGTTGGATTGAATTGGATTTGCTATTGGGCAGTGGAGTCCATAGACTTCTATGTCGAGCATTATCCGGAACTAGCACGACAACGCTGAAATGGGCGGCGGGGTGAAAAAAGTTGGCTAGAGGAGTGGGCCATTGACGTGCGTGGCAGAGTGTGACTGGGTCTACTAGTGGGTGTGGGCCGGTAATTGATGAGGCCTAAGAGGATGATGTGATTAACCGGGTTTGTATCTGAACGTTGTGGTTGCCTGATGGGTTTTAAGAACAAATTCCATCCGATTTGATTAGCAGTTTGATTTAATTACTCGTGGTCATCACCGTACAGGGTCAAGAAAGTGTTAATTTTTCCTTTCGCACGTCCAGTTGTGGTCATTTCTTGTAACACGCTACCTCTGCTGCATTATCTGGTTCAGCCCTCTTTTACCAGAACTCCCCCCCCCCCCCCCAACACCTATTAGGAAAAGGTGGAGTATTTGATTTTTTTAGGACAGTGTTTCCCATACATTGAGGAAACTATGGCGGCCCGCCATAGTTTAAATTTGGCCGCCATAGTTTACGAAAATGTAAAAAATAAAAAAAAAAAAAAAAAAAAAAAAATTTTTTTTTTTTTTTTATTAACGATATCCGTTTTTTCCTCCTGGAGTAAATACATCCTATAGACTCTGTATTGGTTAGATAAGTAGTCCCACGGTAACACAGAATGAGGGGAAAGCATTAGGAAGTGACCGTAAGGGTATTACAGTTGATTCATGTGTGCACACGTGTAACATCGGGTGAGTAACAGAACATGTGCGCAACGATGCGTTATGACACGCCGATATGAGAGGATCTTCGTCCAAATCGCTAGTCGCTAGCATGCATCATCGCTAACTGCGTTTACATCGCGTGCCGCGTGTAAGGGAAATGTTAGTTGTTGACATGTATGGAATTCACTTCAATTTGTGCTGTTTCTTGCTTCAGTTGTGGACAAAACGATTGGCCAAACTCACAATAGAAAGCCTTTGCTGTGCTACTGTCCCAGAGAGCTGGGGGGAAAAAAACCTTCACAGAAGAAGTCACACTTAACAGGGGTGTTAACCAATCCAATTCTTTCATTGCGCTCTCGCTCTCTCTCTCTTTCTCTTTCTCTTTCTCTTTCTCTCTCTCTCTCTCTCTCTCTCTCTCTCTCTCTCTCTCTCTCTCTCTCTCTCTCTATGGCCTATGTGCCTTTTATATACCAAATGTTTATCATTTTGAAATTGTTTCAGTTGTTTATGACTTGTGTATGACTGAAATTATCTCTGCATACTATCAGTGCTGCATTGCTTTGTAAAGATAGGCTATTCAACACACTTTAAAAACACACTGAAAAGATACGGCCATAGTAGCCTACTGAAAACATTTTGTTCATAATAATGGTGATTAATAAATGGTGGTCTTAAATTTTCATACTGACATCCTTGAATTTGACTTGGTAGATCACGGCAGACTATCAACTTCAAAAGTAGATCTTGGTTAAAAAAAGGTTGGGCACCCCTGCTATAGAGAGAACCACAAGTGCTTGAAAGACAGGGATCAAAAGCCTAGTCAAGTTGTTGTAGTTTACTTGGGGTTGGGAGCAATATAAAAAACCTTCAGAGAAGGGACAGTTGGGATGAGTTTACTAACACTCCCTAGGCTTTGTTTTACAGTTGTAATGAGTTTGGTGACAGACCTTCATTGACACAGCAGAGGAGACATCGGGCTGCATATAGAAATTAATGTGTAATGAATGTGAATATAGACATAAATGTGTAATATGTTGTTCAGCCCTTTTAATGGGAGGAATTTGGAAAAAAAAACTGGCCCTGTGACCAGCACCCCTCATGTAGAATGTGTACGCCTACAGATATGTGTGGGGGAAAAGGCATAGCCTACCCTCTAAGACCCTTTTTGTCTATGCGTTAACAATTTCACAGTGCTCTTAAATTCTTATCTCTGCTCATTTTGTTTTATTATTGTTTCCCAGACCCCTGCCCTGAAAATGTGTTGTAAACAGAAATTATTCACTGTACTGCATTTTTTGACAATGACAATGTACTACTATTATACAAGTCATGGGTAAAATCTTATGTAGCCTTATTTCTCAAAATATAAATGGCTGAAATATAGGCCCAGGCCTACAGTTTCTCCATGCGCCAATGTCATACTGTAGTCATTGTTTTGCCGTTTTGCATTTACGCTGCAAGAATACACCCTCCCACCCCCCCCCAAAAAAAAAGGCCTGTGTGAGAAGACCCCCCCCCCCCCCCGCCCCCCCCCCCCCCCCCCGGACAAAATAAACCCCGGCTGCCCCCATAGTTTCCAAAATTTCTGTGGGAAACACTGTAGGAGATTCACAGAATGTTTATTTTGTTGATTTACAGAATGTATACTGCCTACTCACAAATCTTTTTCATGTGTATTTACCACCATACACAAGTACTCATTATTATGATGTGGAAATGTACACCTTTCATATGTGAATAGGTGGATCTTTTCCATGTCTGGCATTTTGAATTCCAGAGATGGACATTTATCTGTATAGCCTACTGTACTTTGGTCAGGCCAGTGAATATTAGTTTATTACTTGTCAAATATTTGTGATAAGATCAAATTTGTGAACAGGAATCATACATTTTGAAAATAAAAGACATTACATGCTCTAGCGTTAAGGCCTCCTTGACAACAGACACCCATCATATTCATTAGCTCTTTTGAATGGATTTCATATGAAACGGTACCAAATTACTTTTCCAATTATGTAAGTCACTCTGAGACTGCTAACCCCCCATATGTCCACCGTGACTGATAAATGTTCTTCAGGATATCACCCCCAACACACACACACACGCACACACACACACTCTGGTTGACCCTTCACCTATTACAAGATTACAAGAATTCTATGGGGTGGTGGATCATTCAGGCAGCATGCATCAGTCTCAGCAGAACAGGAGGCATGGTGCAACAAGTGTAGCGCGCCCACCAACCCCTCAACTGGAACATGCAAATTTTAGCTAGAGAAACGAAAAATGAAAAACAGGCAGCTGTGCCGTGTGTGTCTAAAAGGCGTCCTGAAAGTACGCGCTCCTCTCCAGCTGTCACTGGATGACTGGATGACCGATGACAAAAGCAGAAAAAATAATGAAAGACGCGTCAAGGGATGAGATCTCGTAAACAGTGGAGTGACATTGATTAGTAAAATATGTTGGTGTTTTTTCCCATAGACCGGATCAAAGCGGAGATGGACCTAAAGGAGTTAAGTGAATCCGTACAGCAGCAGCAGCAACAGCAGCAGCAGTTACAGGGGACACCAACGCGGCTCAGCTCTGCCAGGAGACCCCTCCGCAGCCTGGACAAGACTATTGAGAACTGCAAGGCCCAGCTTGGTAAACCAGCACATACAGTAGCTTCTGCTCACATTACTTACTGTATATACAGATTAACACCAAGGCAAAAGCGAAACACATCCACTTTGGCTGACATTACAAGTAGACGGAACCAAGACCATGACACAGCCAAAAAGCATACGTCTTTACTCACATTATAAATACATGTATGCACACAAACAAAACGACAAGGCAAAAAACACGTCTACTCTCATTACAAGTAGTACCATACAGACCAACACCATATAAGTACTATACAGACTAACACCATGACAGATTGGCAAGCATGATCATGTGTATTGCCATCAACCGAATGCTTCATGGAAGCACAGACTATGTAAACACAAAAGTTCAATTAGGTATTAATATTATGCTGTATTATTATTATACACTTTTAATTGTTAATTACAATTGTGGTAGGGTATGATAATGGTGGTATTCTGATAATACATTTTCATAACCAGTAAAAAAATAATCCACTGTCGCAGGAATTGATGAGCTCTCCGAAGACGTCTACCGCAATGTGGAGCACAGCGACTCTGAGGACTCTGACAAGTCGGACTCCAGCGACAGCGAGTACATGAGTGACGAGGACCAGAAGCCCAAGGGCCACGCTGGCTCAGCCAACAGCGCCGCCGCTAACGCCACCACTGACAAGGAGTCCAAGCGGAAGAGCCGCACCGCCTCTATGGAGAGGCCGGAGAGGAACGGGGGACTGCTCGGCGGAGGGTCATCAACGACGGGTGTAGCAGCTGGGACGCTGGGCCGAGTGGACAAGTCTGGAGCTGTGGAGGGCTCTATGGTCAAGAAGGAGAAACAGCAGCAGCACCACAACAGCAGCAGCAGAACGGAAAAGGATGAGAAGCCTCGGGGAGCATCACTGCCTCAGCAGCCGCAAAAGGCAGAGGCTAAAGCTGCATCCAGTGCAGCCGGTGCAGATGTGGACTCTGACTCAGATAAGGAGCTGGTCATCGACCTCGGGGAGGAGTCGGGAAGAGACAGGAAGAGAGCCAGGAGGGAGGCTCCGACAGCCCCCGCCATCAACAGTAAGGATCACGCAGCTTTCAAAACACTGTGGAGGGTACTGGCCAGGGGAGTATCCCAAGTCTCCCCTGGCTCTGTACTACCTGGTGAAATTAAACTGGAGATAGTGGTAAATCATATAATAACCTAGAACTCCGAGTGCAGACCTTCGCCAAGGAGGCTGTTTGATAAAACATTTGACTATGTTACAGCCTATTTGTATTTTAAGTCTTTCTGCCTTCTTTTTGCGGCGTTAGAAACTGGAATGTCAAAAATCTCCCTGTCCAATTAAATCTGCGGTCACTAAGGGCATCTAGATTTCTAGGCTAGAAATGGTGAAGAATCTTTTTAAAAATTCTGATTCTGGTTCGTGATCTGGATCACCACCAAAATGCAATCACTTGTTCCTTTTTAACTTTAAGTTTTAGCCAAATCCGTTACCCGGTTTTGGAGTTATCCTGCTGACAAACAGACAAACAGACAAACAAAACAAAAAATTCATAGGCAGGTACTTTGACTTGAATTTGTGGCTGAGGTGGCAACGCAACAAATGTCATATACCTACCATTGGAAAGTGGAGAAACTTTCCAATGACTCCAGGTATGTCTACAACTTGAATTGCAAAAAAGTAGGGTGACTCAAAACTTTTGAACGGTAGTATAGTAGTGGAGTATAGTAGTAGTAGAGTGCTTTATTGTCACTATATAGATACAGTGAGATGATGTTTGGAGGCATATATTAACAGTATAAGTAATGTGATAAGAAAAATGAAGATATAAAATATGCAATCAACTGATGATACAGAGCAAGTGCAGGATTCAAGTATTCACGTGTACACACACCAATTGCACCAGATTCTATCGGGGGGGGGGGGGGGGGGGGGGGGGGGGGGGGGGGGGGGGGGGTTGGTGCTTATTACTTAAAGTCTTATTACTTAAGTCTTGAAATAAGACCTTTAAGCAAGACACTCAATTATGGACCACAGTATTTGTAATTGTAATCAATTGATGTAATTGAGGCTCATGGCTCCTCTAAGGTCAGATATTGCTTTGTAGGACAGTAGTAAGCATACACTGAGCACATAACCAGTGAAATCACATTCACTAACGTAGGACTTGCTACAGAACAATATTATATGGACTAATTGGATATCTGGACACATGCTGAGAATGGATGAACCTAAGCGGGATGGCCTCCCAGTTGGATCTGTGTTGACTCCAGGCCTTGAACTAAAGGCCTGTTTACAGTATATCCTCTAATCTGGAGGTTGGCAAATAAACAAACCCAACAATCGGGGCCGGATTAAAATTGCCTGGGGTCCCTAGGCTATAAGTTGCTGTGGGCAAATTTCACGTTGAAATGACATGGCTAGTGGCAAAATTAGAAAACTAGGAATTAAGGATAACATTTCTGCCAGTTGTGGAGAGGGGTATTAGCAAGATTTAAAACTGTACTCAACTTTACAGATTCATTTTTCGATATTCCATCTTGTCACAATTCTTCAGTGTTTGTCTTTTGTGCCAATCAGGGACCCCCTGGAAGGTGGGGGCCCCTAGCTGCAGCCATATCTAGCCAGTGCGTTAATCCGTCCCTGCCAACAATAGGTCAGTGGGTCAGGACCAAGGCAATTAGAGCAATACCCTGTACAATGCTGTTTAAAAGTGGTTAACTCCAAAGTGTCAACTGTTTTCTCAAGCAATAGTATGTTGGAATCATTTAAACTGGTTAAATGTAAATGCTGCCATGTCATCATCCTTTTTCAAACTCTTTGAACACCACAATAAGTCATGAATTCAGAATTTTCACATTCATCTACTTAAGTGATTGTATTTATGTTTGTTTTTTAACACTAATATGCACTGGAGGGGTAACCAGATAAATTATTATGCACATTACGTTTGTGTCTTTAGAATGTGCCGAGTCTACGGCTGTAGTTTACAATTGCTTGATTTCTTCTCCCCAAAAGTCACTTCCTAGTTGCCCACTGTCTAATATTTTCTCAAAACATCGTTGACATCCTTACAGGTAAAGCTCCCTCGTCCAGCCACCCAGCATCCTCCTCCTTCTCTGCTGAAAACACCTCCTCAAGCACCCCCGCCGGTGGTGTGAAAGACTTCTCCCATCCTCCAGTGGGCACCCCCCTGAACCTGGTGTCCTTCCCAGCCCTGGCCTCCTCAACGCTGCCTCCTGGTGCCTCCTCCTCCTCCTCCAGCAACACCTCCTCATCTTCTCCAGCTGCCATTCCCACCACACTGCCTTCCTCCGCCATCGTATCGCCACCCTCCTCTTCCTCGCCTTCCAGCATGGTGAAGAAGCAGCGGCCTCTGCTGCCTAAAGACTCGGGGGCCTCGCCTCAGACTCTAACGCCGCAGCAGCAGCAGCAACAACAGCGCACAGTGGTGTGGAACCCCGCCACTGCCACCAGCGGCGCCAAGTTCCAGACGTCCTCGCAGAAGTGGCAAATGCAGAAGGTGCAGCAGCAGCAGGGACAGGGTACTCAGGTGCAGACGCAGGCACAGGCGCAGGTGCAGACGCAAGGCGTGTCTGCTGCACAGCAGGCCCAGTCGTCCAGCACGCGGTACCAGACCAGGCAATCGCTCAAAGGTGATTATCATTCAGGGAGTGCTTGTTGTCATTATGAAAGGGTGTCCAAAAGGTATTTTACTGATTTAGTAAAGGGTCTTGAAAAAAGTATTTTGCTGGTTTGTGTGTGTTTGAATTTGCGTGAGCATGCACGTGTGTCTGTGTGCGTGTATGTGTGTGAGCGCGCATTCTTTAGTTATGTTATAGTAATAGAAGTTAGAGGAACCAACATAAGGATGGAATTGTATACGTGTGTGTCTATGTCCGTCTCTTGTATCATTTATCTTTATTGAATTGGTTTTGCACCCCTCTGTTTCTCTCCTCATCCTCCCCACCCTGTCCCCTGTCGTATAGGAGCGCAACCAAAGGACTCTTCCCAGGCTGCTGCCTCAGCGTCTGCCTCTGTGTCCTCTTCCCTCCCGTCCTCCTCCTCCTCTTCGGCAGGAGACTTCACCATCCCCACCGGCTCCGCTGACCAGGCCGCTGACATCGCCAAGTACACCACTAAAGTACGTCACCTCCGGGTGAACTGAAGGGCTCAAGGGCCAGTGCTGATCCCTAGTGGAGGCGGGGGATGTAGTTGAAGCGTCTAAGTAAGAAAGGAACCAATTCCACACACTTCAGGTCTTGCACAAACAATGGTTTTACTGACATTTCACTGCGAGTTTATGAAGATCTGAAGACTGAACACTTGCACTGAAATCGATAAAGCCGTTTTTTTATCTTTACAAAAGACCTGAATTGCGTAAATTTGTTCCTGCTTTACTTAAACTCCAGATGACTGAAAATCCAGAGGTGATGTGTGCATTCACTGGATAAGTTCATCCAGTACATACAGGACTCATAGGAACGCTATTGTTATCTGTAATCAATCTCACTGTGAAACAATCCTGTTTTGAAGGCATAACATAGCCCATCACTGCACAAAATATGAACCACAAGTGATGTTTCAGTATCAGCATTGAATTTGACCCTTTCTTATTGGAGAGAGATTTAATGTTCCTTGTCACTTACGTTTTTATTTCAGATCATGGACGCAATCAAAGGGACGATGACTGAAATCTATAACGACCTGTCCAAAAACACGTCTGGAAACACCATTGCAGAGGTCAGCATTAGAAATGATTTTATCTATAACCTACATTGTGATGGAGATTATGACAGGAAGCGAGTGTGGGGAGAGAGACAGGAAAGGATCGGCAAATGACCCAGGCCAGAATGGAACCTGGGTCACCGGCTTAATAACCCAGTGCCCCACCATTAGGCCACGGCAGGGCCTACGGTAGCCCACCGTGATGTCTGACAGCCTCTGCCAATGCACTGTATGTAAGTCAGTGTACCTACTGTGGATTACACAGACCGGGAAAAAGGTTACACAGAGTTACCACAAATTATGCAATTCCAGTATTAGAATTAGTAATTGATTTGCAAGTCTTGCAATTATGCAATTAGTAACTGTAATTAGCTGGTCATGTTGCCCAGGTGGACGCCATTCTATTGCTGTCTCATCCGCTTAATCCACATTGTACGGTACTGTAAAAGTGCTATATTTTTAGGTCAGTAAGACCAGACTGTTTCACTGCTGGGTTGGGGTGGGTCTTAAATACTTGAGTTATGCCCACACACACAATACAAAATTTTGTGTTCATTATTTTGGACAGATCTTTCTCACAGTGTCATAATCACACAATATCTCTCAATTCTTACAAAATAATGTCTTTGACCACTGTCTTAAAAAGTGATACCTCTTCAAGGTTTCCTAATTTGGAATTTGTTTTATTGTTGCTTTTATTTATGTTCATGGAAGAAAAATTCTAGAACGCATCTGTTGATTTTTATTTTTTCATTTCAATTCAGCTGTTTGCAGCAGCAACACTTTCTGTGCATGTCAATTGCGAACACGTTTCTGAGACAAATGTATCTTTATAATGGAGACATTGGTGATCTATGGAACATCACTGCCAGCCCAAGACCTTTGGCCATGACGAGATGTTGCATCAGAAGGGCTGTGCTTTTGAAGCCCAGATTACCGTGTAAGACAATTTGACGGCCGACGGGCCTCTCCAAACGGATTTGACCAATCTCATTATCTCTATGCATACGTGTGTGTGTGCAGATCCGCCGGCTGAGGATAGAGATTGACAAACTCCAGTGGCTCCACCAGCAAGAGCTCTCCGAGATGAAACACAATCTGGGTAAGGCCATCGGCACACTTCAAAAACAGTCCCAACTAAGGTGCTGAACTGGTTACACGTATGTAAGAACCCATAACGTAATAACTAGCCATTACGTAATAACTGCCCATTCCGTAATAATTTGGGCTCATTTGAACGTAATAAAGCCCATAAGGTAATAACTTGGCCATATGTAGTAACACTTCCCTACCCATAACGTAATAACGTTCTGCCCATAACGTAATAAGTTATTATGTTATAATACGTTATAGGCAGGTTATTGCGTTATTGGCCTTACACAAAAAAAGCTTTAATAATGTAATCTGCCCTGCAAAGCAAAAAGGCAGTAACTGCATTGCTGTTTAAAATGACTAACTATAACTTTAATGCCATATATATCAAAGTCTACAGATAAATAAAATGATTGATTTGGAAAAAGGGTGGTAATATAAAGTAACAAAAATGTCACATTTCAGTAATATCCCAAAAACCACTTATGCTGGATTGCAGCATCATTTTAAAGTCAACTGACTCAGTTTTGAGCTCTACGCAGTTACTGCCTTTTTGCTTTGTAGGGCAGTAATGATGATGCCAATAACGTAATAACTGCCAGTAACGTAATAATTTTAATAATTTCTAAACCCTGGTTTTAAAAATGTCCCATTTAGGAGGCTAATAGGCACCTGTCCACATGTCGTGTTTATACGTAAGCGTATTAAAAATATACGCAAAAATGAAAATGAAATGAAATGAAATTGAAAATGAATGGGATGCTATGTCTGGTGAGTTAGAATGTCATCACCTCCAAAGCACCTACACGTGGCATGGAAATCTACGGGTATATTGAAGAGTGAAGTGTGGGTCACCAGACCAAACAAACAAAAACAGCTGAGAGCAAAGCATCAAGGATATCTAGGCTTCCATAACTCCCATGCAATGCCCTGCCATTGACTTCAATGTTAAACGCAGCATTCCAGTTACAGCGTATGACCAAGTTTTGAACATCGAAATGTAATTTAGAAGAGTAGTGAGAGAGTAGACTTTTATTGTCACTATACAAATATAGCGAGATTGTGTTTAGTAGCAACCCACAAATGCCCACAAAATAAAAGATTAAACAGTAAATAAATAATATATAAAAATCCATAAAAATCCATGTGCATGTCACAGTATCGATAGTCCTGAAGTATTGAGGGGGGGCAGGTGACGTATTGCGTTCAAGAGTCTAATGGCAGTTGGATAAAAGCTGTCCTTCATTCTCGTAGTGCGGGCACGCAGAGTCCTAAAGCGCCTGCCAGATGGTAGCATGGTGAAGAGCCTGTGACCAGGGTGTGTGTGATCTTTAAGGATGTTTAATGCTCTGTTTGTGCAGCGTGTATGGTGGATCTCCTCAAGTGTGGGTAGTTGGCACCCAATGATTCTCTCTGCTGTTTTAATGATGCGCTGTAACATCTTCTTGTTGTCGTGTGTGCAGCTGGTGTACCAAGATGTGATGCTGTATGTAATTACTGATTCAATTGTACACCTGTAGAAGTTAGTGAGCAGATCTCGTGGTAGCTGGGCCTTCTTTAGAGTGCGAAGGAAGGTACCAAATGCCAACTGTTTTGATGTAAATGGGAAAAAAAAGAAAGAAATTTGTATTACAACACTACAAAACTGTTTTGCTTAATAATTTGGAACAGAGCATTTTGGGCATTTTAAGTTTTTTGTTATTTAAAAAAATACCGTTATCATTGGAAGGTTCATTCAAAAACTTTTGAATTGTACTCTAATGGCCGATTACTTGAAAATTATGACGACTGTCATTTCTATTGATTATTTAGGAAAACGGCAAAAAATGTCATTTGCGTAATAATGTGAAATGCGGTGTATTATCTATAGGAATACATCAAGGTGGTGATAACAACTCGTGAAAACTGACAAATTTGTGAATGGGCAACAAGACACATTATGATGGTGAATGAGCAACACCTAAAGTATACCGTGTCAACTCCTATTCCTTCATTACAGATACTTTCCATGTCACGAATGTGCATAAGTCATATGTTTGTGAGTGGGTGATGACTATGGTGTTAGTATTGGTTTATTGAGTGCATGTGGTGTGTTTGTGCGTGCTTGCGCATCTACGGGTACGTGCATGTGTGTGGTTGTGGGTGTCTGCGTCTCAAATTCATATTTGTTTTATTGGCATGCCTATGTATATCAGTGTTGACAAGGCTTACAAGCAACAATAACAAAACGACAACACAAGGACATACTGAAGAGCAACTCAACATCTCTCCTCTCTCTCTCTCCAGAGCTGACGATGGCGGAGATGCGTCAGAGCCTGGAGCAGGAGCGTGAGCGGCTGGTGGCGGAGGTGCGTAAGCAGAGCGAGGCGGAGCGTCAGCAGGCGGTGGACGAGACCAAGAAGAAGCAATGGTGTGCCAACTGCCGCAAGGAGGCCATCTTCTACTGCTGCTGGAACACCAGCTACTGCGACTACCCCTGCCAGCAGGCCCACTGGCCCGAGCACATGAAGTCCTGCACGCAGTCAGGTACAGCAACATGAGGTACTACACCAAGTCCAAACCAACCTGAGGTACTACACCTAAACCCTATACCGTGTCAGGTGCAGCAACATGAGGTACTACACCAAGTCCAAACCAACCTGAGGTACTACACCTAAACCCTATACCGTGTCAGGTGCAGCAACATGAGGTACTACACCAAGTCCAAACCAACCTGAGGTACTATACCTAAATCCTATACCCTGTCAGGTACAGCAACATGAGGTACTACACCAAGTCCAACCAGTCTACACAAAATCCTATACCCAGTCAGGAGTACTACACAAAATCCTATACCCAGTCAGGAGTACTACACACAATCCTATACCCAGTCAGGTACAGCAACATGAGGTACTACACCAAGTCCAAACCAACCTGAGGTACTACACAAAATCCTATACCCTGTCAGGTGCAGCGAAATCACACAGTCAGGTATAGCCACCTGAGGTACTAGGTGAAGTCCGAGCCATACCCTACCTACATAAGAACTCAAAGTCCTGCAGTGGAGTTGTAATGGGGGACAAAAACCTCCCGTCCTCTCATGTGCTTCTGTCATCAGTGACATCTGGCAGCGTCATAATGAGGCCTTATGTTTAATTCAATATCTCACAAAAGCGCAATTCCCCACTTTCTCATTTTCAATCGGGATGTTGAATGGGGAAACGTTGTTCTGCCTTTGCTGACAGTGGGGAAACTTTTATATTGTTCTCCACGGAGGCAGGGCATCAGTAAAGCGTGAGACCACAAGCATAGGTGGAGGACAGGAGTGAGGATAATGGAATGTACTCAAGGTCTGGCCTGCCGCCGTGCACTCAAACACCTAGTAATCCTTCAAACAGTCCAGTGCAGTCATTTAAGATGGTATCCTAAGTCCGGAACACAGCCAGGCTAAGTCAGTGCATGACCCCTAAACATGACTTTGGTCTAGTCTGGAACTGGGATTTTCAGTGTCCTGCTCTCATTTACTGATCAAATAGAAAACAACCAAATGGCTAACACTGTTTTGAAAAGAAGCATGAAAATGTATAACTGTTTAAGAATGTGGAATGAATCGAAAGTATTGGTTTGTCATGTTTATTTTAAAGTGATGGGCCGATTGTTGACTTCTCACTGTGTTATTAGCCTTGTTTTCCATATTATTTTGATGAATCGTACAATGTTTGTGACAGGTTGCTTTGTCTAACGTTACCTTCAAGGCCAGATATTCTTCATAAAGTTTGAGATAGCTTTGCCTTAGAAATAGGTCAGTAACAAAAATCCACACATTTTCAGGCAGCTCGGTAGCTCATCGATAGATGTCCAAAAGCAATCAGATTTGTCACCACCAGGGAAGACAGCCAAAAAATAAAGGTACAGCCTTTCCGTCTAGTGTTAGTTTCCATATGTTAATGTTTATTGTGCATTTGGTAAAATCATGGGGCACCAATCTGGTTTTGCTGGCGACTGTTGAATTGGCTTGCATGTTTGGGCCTGCTTTTGACATGTGCAACCAGCCCACTATAACAACACCACAGCAACTTAACATATGGAATGGCGTATTTATATTTCGTGATACTATATGTGCGTTAATGTCAGACCTATCCATCCTGGCCTCAGAGAATTAAAAAAAAAACTATGCCACTTACCATATTCCTTATACCTGAACATGGGCAATATCACAAAACTACATATTCAATCTACCAGCCATTTAGCCTTGATTACTATTATCCTGTTCAGGTTATTGTTGGATAAAGTATGTGGCAGTTTTTACCTTCTCAAGTCAGGATCGATAGCTCTGAATGTTATTAGTATGAATGTTAGGTGCAGTAGTGAGAACGTTATTGTTTTTTTCTTATAGTGTTTTCATTCCTTTCAGGCCCAGTAGTAGCGTCCCATTCTTTCAGCTTTGGCCTTGTGTTTGATATCATCCTCTCAATCATTCCTTTAGCATGCTTGTTTTTTATAGCGCTGAGTTAATGTGTGTTTGATGTGTTTAATGGCAATGTGTTTAATGATTTGTCTTTAGAATGGACCTTTTGGATGTTATATTTATGGATGTCAATGTTTTTTTTTTTTGTGACTTGCGGCATACTCTCAGAATTTTTTTTTCTGAAATAATATCCTTATTATGAACTTAGTATAATATTTATGCACTTAATAATGTACTCAATAATCCACTTGAATTATGTATCATTTACCTTGATAAAATGTGCCACTACCATGATGATATGAGCTAAAAAAAAATAAAACAAATATTTTAATACCTTTTTGTATGATTCACTCAATCAGCATTTGTTTCTTTGCACCCCCCTCTCCCCTCTCCCCACTCCCCACTCTATAAACAGCCACTGCATCCCAGCAGGAGACGGAGGCGGTCGCCCCATCGGAAGCTCTGGCCAGACCATCCGGCCAGTCCCCCAGCGCCCAGCAGCATCCCTCCCCAGCCATGGCTGCCTCTGGCCAGGCCAACAGAGACCCTTCACCCGCCTCCTCTGGCCCAGGAGTCAGCGTCTCCTAACCTTATACATACCCTCCACAGTGAGGGGAACCCTGGATTCAGAAGCTATAGTCCAGTGCCACATTCTCCATCTAACCTTGTTTTTACGTGTACAATTAAAACATTTGGGCAGGTAAAAGTAGGTCTTGGATTATGTGGCACTGGATTGTAGCTCTGAATCCAGGTTGCCCATCACTGAACCTACACACCCCCTCCTCACGCACTGCTCCGCTCACTGCCTGTGTGCCTGTACATAAATATACAGTATATTGTTATTATTATTAATATTATAAATGTTGTATCTGTATGTCACCGCGTTCTTGTCACATACGTCTTATACTATGGACCTGTATTGCAAAGGCCGGACTGAGCTTCATACACCTCCTTTGGGTATGGAAGGGCTGCAAACGATTACCCATCATCACCACATCAAGGAATTGTGGATGACATCAAAATGAAAAATTGTGTTTTATATATATATATATATATATAATTTTTTATTTTGCCTGTTTTTTTTATTTTGTTTTTGTTTCTACGACTTTTGTTTTGGTCCTTAACAAATGTGGGCGAAGCACCACAATGAAAATATCAAATATTGTAAATGTGAAACATCTTTTATACGACACATATAGTTCATGGGGGGAAAAAAACTTTTTACAGAAATGGTGGTTGCACTTTGAAGTGCCTGCTGGAGATATCATTCATATCATTCTATGAACTGTGGAAATAAAACTGTTTTGTGAATAGATGGGCTATCGGAATATCCATTTCAAGACTACATGAACTCGTCATCACTTACACTATGAAAGACTCTTCAGACTCTGTACTGTGACTGTAAGCACAGAGAAAGGAGCTCACAAGAGAAGAAACCTCATGCAGGAGAACATTAAATGGCTGTGCATTTCTTGTGAGCATGTATTTTTTTCTGTCTATGTCTCACAAATGTTATTGTTTACATATTGTAAATAAAAAGTGGGGTTGGTGGTAAACTTAATATTTGTCTGTGTCCTTTAATACTTTGCGGCTGGATCTGAAGCAGTGTGTGTTTGGCTGTGGATTTTAAAGAAGAAAAAAAAAAGAAATCTTGATCACACCATAGGTGTTATTTCACAACACACTGCATTCCCTGCTTCCTCCACATCCTTTAGAGCTGTGTAAGAGACTTTACCACCACCTGCTGGTGAGTTTGGAAACTGAAATTGAAATCATGCCAATGACAGGAGGTTTCACAGCAGTGAACCTCTGACTACTATACAAACAGATCCAAATCAGGAAGTTGGATTTAATGGCTTCCTTGTTGATAAACCTGCAGCCAGGGTATTTCAACGGCATTTCTGTGAAATGTGCCCAAGGCTTTTTCACACAAGTTTATTTTTGGAGTGCTGAAAGATCACTTATGGCTAAGAAAATGAGCCAAAACTAGGCCCAAGTTGCCATGCCCATATAAAGAACATTTTAAACTGTACGTGCCACGACAGATTGTACATGCACACACACAGGCGCACACACACACAGTCACTGGTCTAATCAGGGCACACATGCATGTGTGGCACCGCTCCCATCATGGCTGTGTGTGGCGATATAGAGGAACTCACTCAGATGCTGCAGCCCTCTGCTACTTCCTGTTTTACTCGAGTGTTACACGAGTGCAGTTGCTCTCTCTCTCTCTCTCTCTCTCTCTCTCTCTCTCTCTCTCTCTCTCTCTCTCTCTCTCTCCTTTTTTGTGTTGACAAAGTTGACAGTGGAGCTTCGGGGCTGCTTGATACAGCCACTATAGTTCTCAGCTATGGAAATTGAGGAGTTTTGAACACAGGAATGACCCAAGTAGAAACACGTGTTGCCGGCTATTATGTGACGGTATGTCCTAAAAAATGTATCTTATTTTTTATCTTATTTACAACAGTTTTGTTGTAATATTTGTTTTTCTTTTTTGTTGCCTTTCTGTCTGCTTACCACTTGCAATATGTGATTACTGCTGTACTGCATTGTTTTCCCATTTATAGGTTACTGTTTAGTGGAATCTCAATGTTGCTTTGACATTGAACAAATTTCATGTGCCTTACACAAAGGATTTTTTAAGATGACGTAAAGAAGTAAATGCATCTGTCATCTTGAGGCCATCAGTAGAGGTCAAATCAGGCAGGTCACGTAAACTATCTTTGTATGCTTGAAATATTAATTTCACACTTTCACACTCATTTCTCATTCAGCTAACCCAATCAGGAATTCTTGCTGAAATTGTACGGATCAGTGCTTTTGTGTGACAAGTCAGTGACAGGACAGACCCACCCAGGCTGAGGTGCAGAAATTCAGGCTTGGTACAGGGACTTGCTGCCTTCATGGGGGCCAGCGACAGGACAGACACCCAGACTGAGGTGCAGCGTTTCTGGCTTGGTTGAGGACACTGGCTGCCTTCAGGTCTGTCTGTACCAGTGATGGGACATACACACACCCAGACTGAGGTGCAGCATTTCAGGGTTGTTGTTTAGGGTACTGACTGCCTTGAGGGCCAGTGACTGTACAGGACACCCAGACGAAGGTGCATCATATCTGGCTTGGTTGAGAAGCAATTGAGGCTTGGTGGACAGGACTGTCTGCCTCGATGGCCAGACAGATCACCCACCCAGACTGAGGTGCAGCATTTCAGGCTTGTTGCTTGAGAGGACCAGCTGCCGCAGCCAGCCAGCAGCGATGGTGCAGCAGCATGTGGCTCCTGGAGAGAGAGTATGACATCCGGGCGGAGGAGCGCGCCGTCAGGAACGAGCACCTGAGGGACCAGCACAACCGCACGGCGTGCCGCAGCCCCTCGCGAGAGGCCGATGTCCTCTGGTTCAAGCAGGAGCAGAGGCACAAGCGTCAGCAGGAGTTTGCCAAGAGGAGGCCCAATACCGACACCACCACCACATCCACTACCACCACCACCACGATAGTAGAGGGCAGAGCTGGTGCCTCAGGGTCCAGCAAGTTCAAAGTGACGGCTGTGAAGCGGCCCATTGGCACCAGATTAGGGCCGCCCGCACGTGGCATGCTGACGTCAACCAGACGTCCACTGATAACGCTGGACGGCATGGGAATCCCAAAAGATGACGTCAAATCTACCTCAAAGGTCTGTCTCACTGTTATGAAAAAAACACACACCAGTACTTATCTATGATATGAGTGGGGCAACTCATATACGTAGGAAAATGCTGATACCCCTCATGTTTTTACAACATGTGAATGTTTAGTCTCTTTCAGCACATTTTAAACTAATATTTAATTATGTATTTAATATTCTATTAACTAACTACTAGCTATTTAGCTGTCTCACTTTTGCACTTTGATTTGGACCACCATGTGCTTGACTCTTAACCTGGCTCTCGCCAGACAGGAGTGTTTCCACACAGATCCGCAAAGGCAAAAACCATATTCATCCGGCAAGGGCCAGGTTAATTGAGCCTCCGATAAAAACAGTAAAGAATTGAAGTTTATGCTGTGTGTATTGCAGAGTTCCTGTAGTATGCAGGTGAGGTCCGGTGGAAAGGCAGGTGAGTTGGCAGCCAAGCAGGCTCGCCTGAACCTCATCTCCACAGTGAGGACGCAGGTCCACCACAAGAGAACCATCACAACCAAAAAAGAAAGAGGTGAGTTCTTCCCAGTGTATACTGTATGCCCTTGGTCTCCAAACAAAGGTGTGCGAGCCAAATCCAGCCCGGGCATGGCAAACATTTGGCCCGCCATGAGGTCAGAACAAATGAAAACATAAATGTGTGTGATTTTTGATCGCCAAAACGTCAGTGGGTCATAAACTTATCTCTCCAAAGCATTCACAGAGTTAGATATTATGATAACAGTCTCATACAGTAACATACATTGACAAGAAGGGAAAATCTATTTTCTGTCCAGACATCTAACTTGGTTCTCATTGGGTTGGGGCGTCGGTTTGGCCCGCAGCCTCACTTGCTGTACAAATTTGGCCCTTGGAGAAAAATAATTGGAGACCACTGCTGCATGCCATGCTATGATTGTCAAAAATGTAATTTGAACACAATACAATACAGATCTGTGCTCTGATCATGTTTTCCTACCTCTTCCAAATACAGTAGTTCTTGGAGAGAAAAACCAACAAAAGACACAACAGACTCCTGACATGCAGACAGAGTAAGTGCACAGCTGGATAAGTTATATAACAGTAATTAATTGCTACATAGTAATGATATAATAACAAGATAGCCAAGAAAAACACAGTAACAAAAGCACACTGAATCATGCCTGAAACATACTGCATTTATATTCATGTTCATATTATCTGTCTTACACTCTAGGCCTGGTGTTGTTGCAGTGAAAGAAGAAGTAAGTTCGAAGCAACAATTTGGATAGAACATTTAACAGTCCTACATTTTCTACAATTTTACTATTGTATTATATTTTTGTCTTTTTTTTTTTACCAATTTCTTCTGTTCTTTTCCTTTTTTTGGCAACTATAGGATGTTCTCCTTCTGACTGACTACCTACAGGTACTATGCAGTAACTACATTATTTGAAACCCTACTATATTTACAGCTCTGAAAATAGATGATACATGGAGCTCCTAGTTGGTAACCCTGGGGGCAATTTAAGTTAACTCCCCCCAGAGGAGTAATAATGATTATCTGATGGGGTAAGTGACTGGGCCTGTGCTATACTGTTGTCCCGTCTCCATAGGAGGCTCTGGCCAGAGAGGCTGCCTTGAGGATGAAGCTGACATCCCTCCAGCGCAACACAGCAACACTGCTCCGCTCCACAGAATTCCTGTGGAAGGTCAGATTCTTATCTCCTCTCTATTATAGTGTGTTATATTATAGCTTATTATGTTATAGTTTCTACCATAATATAATATAATATAATGTAATATAATATAATATAATATAATATAATATAATATAATATAATATAATATAATATAATATAATATAACCCAATAAAACCTATTATATTATATTATATTATATTATATTATATTATATTATATTATATTATATTATATTATATTATATTAATGGTCTTGTTTATCCAAAGCGACTTACAAAGGAGGACACCAACATACACAGTTTGCACACCAACATACACTGTTTGTTTACTGTTTGTTTACTATTCTTTTATATAAAGGAGTATAATGCAAGAGGAAAGCGTTGGCCCGTCTCTAATTCTCTCTAATACGCCACCTAGCTGTTGTTTTGGTAGTGCAGCACCTGGTGCTGTTGCACTCTCACTGATGTGTGAGGATGGGGGACAATATGTCAAAAAGGGTCTCCATACACATGTTTTTGTCCTTTTTTTTTCTTCAACGACAATCTCCCAATTTTGAAGCATTAACATTTGTTTAACCTTTTGTTCGTATGTAGGTGAGACAGTTTATAGATCTGGTACGAGCTAGTATTAGCATCTGATATCGGCCAAACAACCATCTGAGGCAAAATGCAAATGTAGTGACAGTTTGGTGGTAAGTGAAATAAAGAATGTCCACCACACAGCAGGATCTCAGATTCCATGCTTGATGCAGCAGTCACCATTATGACAGTGCAGTTCTAGAATGGAATTCGGAATGTTAGCATGTGAGTGTGAATTAATGACAGAACAATGCATGAGGGTTGTCACTTCAACTTCTCCATTTGCACAGTTTGGGTGTGCAGTGAGGGCACAATCTGCTGCACCATGTCCCACTGCATATTTCTCTCAGTCAAAAAGGTAAGCCAGTGAGATCTGTTAGCCAGCTGCCTCTTATAAAAAAAAAAAAAAATAGCGCATCATTTGTAATGAACATTTAAAGCAGATTAGATATTGTTGAAGCAGGTTTTTAGAGAGTGAAATGGGATTTCCGTTTTTATTTTACATTCAGGCATCCAAAATTGAAGGAGAAGCCAAAAGACAGGTAACAAGACTGATTATGAAAGCTCTAATTTTGTCTCTGTATGAGAATACACTTTATTCTTATTTTTTATTTTTTACACTTTTACTTCCATGTTCACTTTCACTTCTATCTATGTTTGTGTCAGGGGGCACTGCTATTTTGCAGTATTTGAATACTTCAGTGAACACATCGTGTCCTGTAGAGCAATGGCTCATTTTGTTCATACAGTGCATTCAGCTACAGAGATACGTATTATCAGCATCATCTTAGTTAAGCCAGACAGGCACTATTTCAGACACAGGAAGGGAGGGAGGGGCAAAGTGGATGTAGACATTCAATGTTTCTTACCCATGTGTCTCCACATCTATCTTGGGTGGGGTCAGAGTACATATTTATTTATAAAGTGCAGGACTCAAGTTTATGAGCCATGAGATTGTCATTGCTCTGAGTTCCCTTTTTTATATTACTGTACTGAACACACGATGGATTGAGATATAAGAAGTAGTATTCCAGTGGAAAGTATGCTTCTCTCTTGACCACACGTTTAGTTGAGACTCAACACACTGTTGCATTACCTTCTGTATCACACCCTGGATTTTGTATCATGCCAGTGTGGATGTGAATAGGGAAATGATGGCAAGTTAGTGGGCATCAAAGTACCTCTGCATCTTTTGTCATTTGATTTTTTACTCAACTACCGTTATTTAAATACAAGTAGAAATCATTGTCATTATTTTCTACTATTTAAATGCCTGTTTTATGCAACATCCTTGAGTTTTTGTAGTTGAGAGTAGTATGACAGAACTAATTAGCCTCTGAGTTTATACTGAATTTTAGTCAAATGAAAACACTTGACCCATTGATGCCTGAAGCACCTGCAGAAATTGGTGCTAAATGCCTAAGCCCTTTTTGGGCATTGGTACTTTCTCAGCCTCTGAAGCACATAAAAACACGAGATAAGTTGCATTTAAAAGCTAAGACACTCGTCTTGCATTACAATGTGTTACTTTAGATCTAACATGCCAACATTTTTAATATAAATATCTAGGTTATTTTCCACCCAACGCGCTCTTCCGTCTTGTTGGTGCGTCTCTGAAGTAATCTAGTAGTAGGGAATGGATCGCACTCAATTTTTCTTCTTTCTTGTGGTTTTATTTTATCTTTGCAGGGACTGACATGACGGACGTTTCGGCTGCACCAGTGACACTGAAGAAGGCTCTGTGCAGCCGAAACGTCTGTCATGTCAGTCCCTGCAAAGATAAAATAAAATAAAACCACAAGAAAGAAGAAAAATTGAGTGCGATCCATTCCCTACTAATAGTATAAATATCTAAAAACTTATGAGCCGGAATGTTGTATCATGCCGGCGCCAGGGTCAATGTTGCGCTACGCAACATCCAGCATCAATGGGTTAAGCCACACAGCTAACTTTTTACAATTGCGACTCAGGAAGAGGATGGAGTTGCCTATTATGCTGATTTTTGCGTGTGTGTGTTTTTTCCCTCCTCCTCTCTACACCACATGCTCACGCGTCTCGTCTGTCTACTTCCTCTGCCTCCAACAGACGCGCTGCAGCGAGGACCTCCTGAGGAGTCAGATCAAAGCCCTGGAGTCTCAAGTGCAAGTCTGCACCCAGGTAAGGCACCTTTCACTGGCCAGTGGGGTTAGAAGACACAGACATCTGGGCTACACCCAGGTAAGCAGGGCTCTAAATTAACTTTTTTAATCACTAGCCAAAATGGGTCACTCACTAATGGGTCAAAGTGGCGAGTACATTGGTCTTTTCTACCAGCCAAAATGACATTTCAGTAGCATTTGACCGGTTGGCTGGTATTAATTTAGAGCCCTGCTCTAACTGGCTCTGGAGTTTTGAGTGCAGGTCTGAACTCAGGTAACACACTTTTAAGTGGTCCACTTTTAAGTGGTAAAAAAAGGCACATAGGCCAGGTCTTAACCCAGGTAAGACACATTTAACTGGCTGGTAACACACTTTTAAGTGGTCCACTTTTAAGTGGTTATAAGGCACATAGGCCAGGTCTTAACCCAGGTAAGACACATTTAACTGGCTGGTGAGGTTATAAGTCAGAAGTGCAGGTCTGCATCCAGGTAAGCCACACTTAGCTGGTCTGTGAGGTTATAACACACATACTGTAAGCCTGGTCTGCATGAATGTAAGACACCTAAGTCTGGCCTGTGAGGGTAAGACCTGCAAGTCTGATATGTGTGGACTAGACGTGCAAGCACAATCTGTACATTGTCAGCCATATAAACAAGAGGTTAGGATCATAATATGTCAGAGTCTGACATGTAGCTTGAGCCAGATGTGTTTAAGGTTACACATAAGCCTGAAGTGTTGGACAGAATAAGAAACAAAAAGACATGAAAAGTGACAATTGATCATCTATGAATGACAGGTAAGCCTGGCCTATGATGAAGGTAAGATGTGCAGCATGACCTGTGTGATGTCCAGCATGTCCAGACCAGTTAAGCGTTGTGAGGGTAATTGACATGCAAATCTATAATATAGGGGGGTAGCTCAAGTAAGCTTTACCATAAGACACAAGGCTATAAAGCAAAAGACATAACACCTCCTTGTCTAAAGTCTAAATGCCGAACCCCAGAAGTTTGTTCAATGAAAAAGAGATAAGGTCCAAGGAGCACCAGGGACATATTGCTTTTGTCGAGTTTATCTTAAATCTATGATCTTATCTATTCGCCTGGGGGAAGAGTTGAGAGAATATAAAGCAACTGCCCTCAGAAAGTGATCTGGTATGAATGACCTTTACGCTTGAGGATGTGAGGAAATATAAGGCCCTATCTGGAGAAGCTGACTGCCTTTAGGAAGCGCTTCAGTTCCCATGGTTAT